>NC_048223.1:8411368-8465459 GCF_002007445.2 Ailuropoda melanoleuca | reverse complement strand
TGCAAATATATTTCAGATTTTATGCTGGCCTCCTATTGCAAAGTGCTAATTGAATCAATTTCCTGGAGCTGCATCACTAATAAATAGAGTCCATCACAGATCCGGGATTCTTGAATCACAAATACAGAACATGAATGTTTTGCTGAGAGAAAATGGTGTGTACGAAAATGTCTTAGCATCCAAGAGAGTCGTGAAGTTTGGTCTTTAAACATGGAGCTGCGAGGAGCCCGTGAGGGGGCTCTCTGTCAGCCTCACCCTGGCCGGGGCCGGCCAGCACTCCAGGATGCCCCAGCTGGCCCCATGCGTGGCGGAATGTACGCACACCCAAGGGGCCCGCACTGCACCACTTCCTACTTGTGTGGCCTCGGGCTGCTTGCTTCTCTCTCAGTCCGAGTTCACTCGGCTGTAACTACAGAATAAGTACGTCCCTCCCAAGAGCTTGTGAGGGTTCAGGAAGATGATGTCTGTGGAGGACCTGGCACCGTGTTGGAGACGTAGTGCATGTGCAGTGTTGCGTCTGCTGCTCTGAGGGGACACGGGCTGGACAAAGCAGGGACGAGGTGACCATCTAAATGCCCTGGAGAGTGGCAGCTCCGCCATGCGTACCCACGTTCACACCCTTCTTTCCATAGGTCAACAGAAGTGCCCCTTTGCTAGGGCAGAGACATGCTAATGGCATTGAGGCGTACTTTACCCATGGGGGCTTTGAGGACCCAGATCAGAAGGCCGGAGATGGGCTCCCCCACACTCTCAAGTCATTGCCACGTCAGGGCGTTCGTCCAAGGCAGATCTGTTTAGAGTTCCCTGCGGACTGAGTACTTCGATAGAACCTTCTCCTTTCATTTACAAAGTGAAGATGTTTTTGGTGGCAGGAGCAACAGTGTGAGTCAAAATGGCTTAAACTGTAAAGGTGGGTGATGGGCTCCCACTGCTGAGGATGCGCTGTGGTAGAGCTGCGAGGAGGTCCCCCCGTGCCTCTGCTAGGACCGTCCCGGCTCTGCCCTCCGTCGTGCGTCACCTTTGTTGGCCTTGGTCTGCCTAGAAGATGGCTGCAGCAGCTCTAAGCCTTCCTTCTTCACATGATCGTCTCCAGGGAAGAGAGCAAGAGTAGGTTCCAGAAACTTTCTGGAGAAAATGGAAGCCCTTTTCCCAAAGGCTGCTGGTTAATTTCTCCTCTCATCTCATTGGCCTAAATCTGGTCTCATGATTACTCCTGGGCCAACCTCGTGGCTTAGTGAATGCGGGCACTGACTGGCTTCCCCTGCAGTCGACACCTGACTCAGTCAGCGGAGCGAGGGGAACAGGAAAACCTGTTGAGCTGTGACTAAATAGAATCAATCCCTGGAATTCAAGTCAAGGCCCGCAAACCTCTGGGCTGCCGCTGTAAACGGGCAGAGGCGAGATGGGTGTCGGAGAGACTCCACGACGTCCACTACTCTGCTGGCACTAACGCACCTCCTCTCAGTTCGGGAAACAGTTACAAAAGGTCTGCCGTGTGCCGGGCAGGGGGCGGCGTGCTGGGACCACACAGCGGCCCTGTGCTGTTGAAAGGAATAAATGAGCCAACTTATGTAAAGTGCCTGGTGCAGCCCTCGGCCCTTAATACCTGCTCAGTATCATCTTCATTAAAATGAATAATGCATGAGTGCTCCCTGCCATCCAGGAGAGAGACTTAAACAAATACATTCTAGCAGTGTGCGACAGGTAGCGAGAGTAAGCCGGCGGGTGGCATAAAGGGGAGAGATCACACGGGAGTGAGCAGAAGACCCAACCTAAGGAGCTTACAGCCAGTGGTTCCTAACCTTGACTTCGCATTTAACGCACCTGAGGAGCTTCTGAAACTCCCCACACCAATTAAGTCACAATCTCTCGGGGTGGGACCCAGCCCCGGAATCAGTTTGACTTTTTAAAGATTTCCCGGATGGTTAAAATGTGCAGCCAAGGCTGAGAACCACAGTAATAGGCTGCTGAGGACATAAAACCCACACAGGTAAACCGTCAGCAACGCTGGGTTCTGAGGGTATGTGCGAATGCAGTCAGTGCTCAAGGCTCAGGGCAAGGAGAGGACACGGTGGGCCGGGGCTCCGGACAGCGCAGGGCATGGTAGACAGGGGGACTCGCGAAAGGTTTGTGTGTGCAAGCAGGGGACAGAGGGCTGACGCGGCCTTGAAGGACCATGGGATTCGCCTAATCTAAGCGGCTTGGAGGTGCTATCTCAGCGTGAAGGACAGGTGTGAGCACAGGTGTGCGTGCCGACACAGAGGGTGTATCGGTGTGGCCTCAGTCATGGAGGAAAAACCACACTGTGATTTCCACAGATGAATATAGAGAATTATTAACTACAGCAGAGATTTGGAACAACAAAGGATCGGCTACTGAGCAGTAGAGAGAACTCTCAAGAATACAGGAATGCAGTTATAAGGCGCAGCCAGGACCCCAGGGCTGAGGTAGAGTGACCGGGGAAAGCCCTCCGCCCCCTGCAGCTGAGCGCCAGGCTCTGCGGGCACAGAGTGGCTTGTGGAGGGCAGAGAAGTCCCTGCGGTCACTCGAGTAGAAATGGCCGGAACTTTGCCCTCTGGGGTGGTGTCTCACTGGAACACGCTTCACCTGGGATGCATGGCAGGAGCTGGGTCCTGGGGAGGCTGCAGAACCCTCTGAGAGGGGACAGGGGAACCAGGAGCCAAAACCCACAATTGTCCTCCACAAGCCAGCAGAGGCTCGGGGTTTACAAAACCTTCCCAGGGAGTTAGCAAAGCTGGAGTTCAACCCACATCCATCTTTCTCCCATGTCCCGCTACCTCTCTAAGCAGACGGAAATGCAAGATCGAGGCTAGTCTGCCCGTGTAGGCTGCCCTGACACGGAAGGGGCCTGTGCTCAGCGATGGTGGTGGGGAAGGCCTCCTGGAAGAGGTGAGGGTTCAAATGGACCTGCGGGGAGCTTTTACTTTAGAGACCTTGAGAAAACCAGGGAGAAAATGGGAAGAGGGGCCTTGACATGAGCAGCTGCGAACAGTGTCCTGTGCTGAAGGGCAGGCCTGAGCTCAGACAGGACTCAGCTCAGCCCATAGAGAGAACAGTGGAAAACAAGAAGGCAAAGAGAAGAAAGTCAGAGGTAGAATGGAATCAAGGAAGTCCGTATATGCCAAAGAACTTGCATTTAAGCGGGTACGAAATCAATTCATTGCAAGAGAGCCAGCGCCCGTGGATGTAGGGTTCCAGGATTCCTCGACTGCCTGCCAACCTCTCTGTGGAATGTAGGGAAGCAAACGCCAGCTTTGGAGTCAGACAGACCGGGAGTAAAGAACCAGCGCCAGGGTTCAGCTGTGCATCCTGGGGCAAGTCTCTCAACCTTTCTGAGCCTCAGGGTTCTTCAGGCATGAGTGCGAAGCAAGGATCCCTTCTTTGCAGGCTTGCTCAGATGAAGTCCCTAGCAGACAGCGGGCACACAGCAGGCCCCCCCGTCAGTGACAGCTTCCTTCTCCCTCCCATCTCTACTCTCTAGGGTCCTTTCTGTCTTCACGCCTCTGAAGGCAGCTGTTGGCAATTCAGGAATCGCAGGATTTCTAAGTCAGGCGCAGCTGGGGAGCACCAAGGTCTTGGCAGCAGATAATCCCCCCTTGCTGAGAGTCTGGTCGCTGAGATTACAGCCCTGGAGGAAAAGCTGGGGTTGAGGGGACACAGCCCTTGGTCCCCCGGGCTCTAGACTGTCCCAGGAAGTGGTGCTTCAGACCCAGTCTCCACAGGGTAAATGACCGCGCTTCTTTCACTTTCAGGAGGAGAAGTCGCCAAACCGCGGTTTGCTCAATTCTTCCACGGCAGCCTGGCCAGTCTCACTATCCGCCCCGGCAAAATGGAGAGTCAGAAGGTGATCGCCTGCCTGCAGGCCTGCAAGGAAGGACTGGACATTAGCTCCCTGGAAAGCCTCGGCCAAGGAATAAAGGTAAGGAAGGAGTTGCTTAGGGGGCAGAGGCTGCCCCGCGCCTGCGCACTCGGGAAATGGGGTACCTGTCGAGTTGCGCAGCGATGGTGCGGCGGCAAAGGTGCTGGCCCGGTGGGGAGGTTCGTGACCGTGACTTCCCTGGGGGACTTCCGCTGTGTCCCGAAATTCCTAGATGGAGCCCTTGCGTATCATCCGCTCACTGCACAGGGGCAGGCATGGGTTCGCTATCTACCGGAGGGGAATGGTTCTGTTTCAGCCCTTCCTGGCTTGGTTGGTGGCTTTGTTGTTTGTTTTCCAAAGGAACAGAAGCAGCATGCGGGAATATATTTCGAAAATATTTAAAAATAGAATGAAAATTTTGGCCATGTTAAATATAAATTAGGAAGGAAGGTCAGCCCAGGTGGGCTGGAGTTAGAAAGCAGATACGGAAGTCAATGGTCTCAGGTTGTGAAATTGAAGCACAGATTGGGCTTCGAGCAATGTCTCACGAAGGGAATGTGAGCAGATTCAGGCAAAATAAAAACACTTACGTGATCTGAAAGACTCAAAGCTGCGTTCTGAGAAAAGTGCTCCCGAGGGGCAGGACACGCACAGCTCAATGTCCTGGGCGAGCTCCCTGCCCACCTCCCCGCCACACGGGCAGGGGGAGTTCCAGCCTCACCTGGACCGTAGGAGCTCCTGCCAGCAGGGAGCCTCTGGGAACCTGAGCCAAGAGCTGGGTTGTAGGCCCTGCTCAATCCTAACGGACCCCAGTGAGAGCAGGCAGGCCACCCTCTGCCTCCTGGAACACAGGACAGCCCCACGAGCCAACCCCCTCCCCCAGCTATGGAGGTTTCCTTTATGGGTCATTTCCCAAGGATGGTGGGACCAGAGCAGAGGTTGCCCCCCACACCCTCATCTTCTACCTGCCTCCTGCCCTGGGCCTACCTCTCCTGGACAGGGAGTCCCCCCTCCCACAGACAACACCTTTATTTTCACTGCCAGTGGGGCTGGTGAGGCTCTGACATGGGGAGCCGTGGAGGGGCTGGTGACCTGAGCACGTCATGCTTTTCTTTAAGCTGTGGTCACTTCAGCAAACATGACATGGACACCCATGTACTGGTTCTGGGCTGGATGGGGAGGGGGGTTACATAAAGCTGAACATGCCCAGCTTTTTGTCTTCAGGGAGTTCGGTGGCCCAAGCTGGCGTTTGTAATGCCATGTGGTAAGCTGCAATGAGATTGAGCACCGAGGCTCCCCCAAGTGCCAGACTGGGCTCTAAATGCTTTGTGGGTGTTAAATCCTTCAAGCCCAGAACAAGCCTCTGGCAAAGTTACCGCGAATATTCCTGTTTTGCACATGAGGAATTGAGGACATTAAGAGAAAGGAAACTTGTCTAAGATCCCAGAATTGGTAATGAGCGGAGCCAGAATTTGAACCCCAGGTGGTGCTGCTCCAGAGTTCCAGAATCTGGGGAGCAGCAATGAGGGAAGGCTTCTTGGAGGAGGTGTGGTCTGAGCAGAATGTTTCAGGATGGAGAGGAATCAACCAGGAGAAAGGCAGGGGTAGGGAGCTGGGTAGTCATTCTAGGCAGATCTGAGAACATGAATGATGTTAGAGGGCGGGGAAGCCCCACCATGTGCACCGGAACTTCAAGAAGGCCAATGTTACAGTGCCCAAATTGCAGGAGGAAAGGTAGAAAATGTGGTCGGAGAGTTACGCACAGGGTACATCATGGGGCCCTGTAAACTCTGTTCAGGTGTTGACATGTTTTCTTGTCGGCAACAGGGAGCCACTGAAGAACTCCAGGCAAAGGGCCACGATCTGAGCAGGGGCATAGTTTAGGATCTCCCTTTGGAGACTGGGTCAGAGGGGGGAGGGGGGAGGAGTGCACAGACAGGGCAGGGCAAGAATGGCTTTCCAGAACATTAAATACACGCACGCAGGTGCACTCAATGGTTAATCCCCTGTCATTGAAGGAAAGCTGCAAGACTGCCTCATATTGGAAAGGATGACTTTCCCCCGGTCTACTTCATGGCACATTTCATATCAGCACCCTCACATGCAGAACCTGGGGTCTGATCCTTGACCGGCTGTTTGAGTGTTTCCTTGGCATTTTTGTCAGCCCAGTGGTGCAGAAATCTGTCCTCCAACCCTCTCCTGTCTGGCTGATTCCGGGTTTGTGCCCTGCCCCCAAGTGGATCTGCTCTGCAGTATCCCGTGAGACCCGTTTCAGGATTCAAGCACGACTGGACAAATAAAGCAAAGATACTGGACTGCAAAGCCACGCAGTCTCAGAATGAGAAATTAAGAGGCATGCCATCTCTGCAGAGCAGCCAGAGCCTGTGAAAAGAGGGGATTGTGAACTGAGTGACTCACAAAGCCACGGGGGGTGCCACGGCTCTTCCGACTTTTCCGGATGCCACCTGTTGATAACCAGTCAGCGCAGAGGATCCTTCTCCATCCTTAGGGCACAGCTGGCAAGAACTAGAGCACTGCGGGGGCAATTAATGATAAGACACACAATTCATGGTGTCCCTACTGGGGGCATTCTAAGTTCATTATCTCTACTCCTCAGAACAGATTCAATGTTATGGCCCCATTTCAGAAATAAGGAGACTGGGGCTCAGGGACTTGCCCAAAATAAGTCTGTGCTCTTTCCTCCACACCAGCAACTTAGATTAGAAGGCATTCTTGAAATGATTCAAACTTCCTTCTTTCTTGCCCTTCCTCCATTTATCCCTCATTTCATTTCTGAATGATGACTGTTTGTCTCTTTCCTGGTTCCTGGCCTCCTCCCTCCTCTCTGGCGAGTCAAAGGAAAGCAAGGGCCTCCTGTAATTAACACAACTTCCTGTCTGTTCGCAGGGCCCAGCGCAGCCTGTTCTTTTCACTTGTTTTCCCCTGGATCATGCCTATTTCTGAATATTTGTCTCACGTGTCTGGAGTCATTGAACGGCTGGGGTGGTTACTGTCTCATACCCCTACAAGACACTGTGACACTGTGGAATAGCCCCATTCCCGAAGAATCCCCTGTTCGGATTTTCAGAGTGCCGTGCCTGCCAATTAGTCACGTCCACAGTGTGGAGGAGTGGGAAAGTGTAAGACCTTTGGGACAAGGCACTCCTAGGTTCAAACCATAGAACAAATACTAGCTGGGTGAACTTGGGCAAAGTAATTTAATTCTTTAAGCCCCAGTTCCCTCATGTATAAAGTATTTCGTGTTGTGGGAATTGGATTTGGTGTGTATTATATATGTATATATTAGACATATATATATATATTAGATATATAGAGACATAGAAAAGATATAGATCGATGAGATGATAGATACAGATAGAGATACATAGATACTGATCTCCCTTAGCAAACCTAATAGGTTCTCTACAGATCGCAGTCCCTTCTCCAGCGGGCTGGCCTTGCATTTGGCATTGCCGCCGTGCCAGCTTCTTTCGAAAGCTAAACCTGGGCAGCAGTTATGGCAGAGGAGCCTTGAATGTGGCAAGTCTTCATCTGGCCCAACCCAGAGGGGCTGGCAGGTGTCCAAGAGAAGGGTAAGGTACCTGGAGTGCCACAGCCGGCTTTCCTTTGAGGAACAGGCCTGGGCTTTGGAAAAGGATTTCACTGATGTCCCAGCCTGCTAGGTACCTGGCAACACTGGCTGACCCTCTGGGAGAACTGACTATTCCCAAAGGCCTTCTGTCTAGCAGCTCCTTAGTGCAAAGAAAGGAATCCCTGTGGCCATAGCACAGCTTTCCAAAAGAGAATGAGTGCATCACCCTTTGCTGGGCTCCCAGGAAGCCACCTCCTGTCCCTGTGATAATGCTAATTCCATTCTGTGTTCTACACAGAGACCTATGCTGAGTCATGCCACAGGGCTGGGAACACTGCAATTTTAAAAAACGAAACAAAAAAACCTACTTTGGTGGAAGGTCTTATTGATCCTGCACGAACTGTATTGATGGCTAGGCCAGTACCCATCGTCACGCCCTGTGGCAGCCCTCAGGCTGCGCGGGCGGCCAGACCAGGGTGTTAACTGGAGATGGAACACCTCACCTAGCCGTCCTCTCATTAGGTGGCTGCGGTGGGAACGCGCCCCCTGCCAATTGCCTCAGTATCCTGCTGATTCAGCCTTCTGGAAGAACGGTCTGATTTAAGTTTATTTAAGTAATCTCTATACCTAGGGCACCTGGGTGGCTCAGTCAGTTAAGCATCTGCCTTTGGCACAGGTCATGACCCCAGGGTCCTGGGATTGAGGCCTGCGTGGAGCTCCCTGCTCAGCGGGGAGCCTGCTTCTCCCTCTGCCTCTGCCTGCCATTCCCCTTCCTTGTGTTCTCTCCCCAGCCGCTGTCAAATAAATAAATAAATCTTTAAAAAAAAAAAAAAACTCTACACCCAACATAGGACTCAAACTCACAAGTCCCAGATCAAGAGTCGCATGCTCTTCCACCTGAGCCAGCCAGGCACCCCATGGGTTTCCTGTTCAGCCCTTATGTGAACTTTGGATCAGCCTCCCCTGCAGGGCTCATCGTTTTGTCCCCTGTTTCTGATGTGCTAGACCCTGTGGTGACCCTGAGGAGAAGTCAATAGACCCTGCCCTCCAGGCGCTCCCAGTTGCCTGGGGGAGGCAGGCAGACAGAGGGCAACAGCACCGAGACTCTGCTGTAGCAGGGATGGTGCAGGGCGGGGCTGCGGGAAGGTAGGGAGGCAGACCATGTGGGAACATAAGTGGTATTTTAGAAGAATGAAGGTGAATCTGTTCAAATCCGAAACGGATGATTTGTGCAACACTCAGAACAGGGCAGCTCTGTGGTTGAGCACACGCAGCCAGTGAGTCCTCCACAGCAAGGGAGAAGCCACCTCAGGGGATGACTGTGGCATCACCTGCCCATATATCCGGGAACTTCCGCACCCAACAGAGAGATTGGTGCTTGTGACGGCCCTCCCAGCCCAGAGAGACCCTGCGCAGGGCATGGGGGGCAGAAGGGAAGTGGGTCATAGGGAAAGATCAGTAGTGAAGGCAGCGGTACCTGTGTGGGCAAAGACTCCATGCAGAAATAATTACAGTGTTAAGAATTGTAATAAAAGCTGTCTTGGACTGTACACCCTTTAAGCACTAGATTCATTATAGACATTATCTCATCTAAGCCCCCAGACAGGTAGATACTAATATCCCCATTATCTTAAATGAGGAAATAAAGTCCAGAAAGGGGACGTAAATTATCCAAAGTTGTATTCTGTAGGCTGTACTGGAACTGGGGTACTGCAGTCCACACAGCCCATGATCTTTCAAAGATGCCACATAGCCTTGGGTGAGAATCCTGCCTGGGAAGGGCTCAGTTTTTCCACATGGGCTAAAACACTGCAGTAACAAAAGACTCCAAAATCGCTATGGTTTAATGCTTAAAAGTTTATTATTCTCTTCCATCAAGCCCGGGAGGTGGAGTGGGGTTTCTGCCTAGAACAGCCACCAAAGCGGAGGAAGAAGAAGGCTGGAGCATCCCTCAGGGCCCTTCAGGGCCTCAGCCCAGGAGCCCCGCCTCACTTCCTCCTTCACCTCATTGGCCAGCAGCAGTCACGTGGCCCACACGGCAGACGGCCGAGGGCAAGCGTAGCCTCGGGATGCTGAGGGTGCAGAGAGCAGAGCTTAGTGAGAGCAGATAATGACTCCCACAGAGCCTTCACTGGAGAGACCGTGAAGGAAAGCCTTTCTGGGAAGTAACCCGGGGATGATACTGAGTAAAATGTGGGCCAAGGGGGAACATTTACTCATTCATCTAATAGGATTCCAGGGCACTAGGGCTAGGTTCTGGGATTCAGGGATAAGTGTTGGAGCCCCTGTCCTCAGTGAGCTCATGGTCACTCTACTATAATCATTGTGCTACCATTTCATAAGCACTATAGAAGCCCAGGGGGGCCTAAGTGAGGGAAGCTGGGGTGGCCTCAAGGAGGACAGTAAACAAATAACAGTAATAGTAAAACAAGTGATAGTTGAAGGAGGCAAAGACTAAGCTCTCAGTTGGCTAGGGATCACATTACAGGGAACTTACGTGGGTCGCTATCATCTGTAGCGCTCATGGGATACCAACTTCCTTTTAGAGTCCAGGCATAGAACAGGGAACTCTTAAAAAGACAACCAAGTCAGGTCAGGAAAAGTGAATACAGATGGATTTTTCCTTAACCTCATAAGAACATACTCAGTCTCCTTCATGGCAAGAGAAATGTAAATTAAAACTACACTGAGGTAGAATTTATCACCTATCCGACTGGCAAAAATCCCAAATGACAGCGTATTCTGTTGAGGTTTTGAGAAAAGAGGCATTCCCATACACTGGGAGAGGGAGTGTATATTGATAGAATTCCTGGCAATGGGGAATTGGGCAACATTTGTCAAAATTTAAATTGCGTATACTCTTGGACCTAACAATTTCACATGGGAGGATTTATCCAATAGATATATATTTGCACACATAAGAATTGTGTACAAGACTATTCACTGTGGCATTATTAGTAAAAGATTGGAAATAATCCAAATGTCCATAAGAAACTGGTTAATAAATTATAATTTATGTACACAGTAGAATATTATACAGCTATAAAAAAGAGGAAGCTTGTGCTATACTAATACAGAACAGTCTGCAAGATACGCATTAAGTAAAAAAAATTAAGGTTCAATAAAGTATGTAAAAAACTACCATTGGTGGAAGAAAGGAGAAAAAAAGAAATCTATATTCATAAGAATGCTGAAGTATAACTTTCAGGATAGGCTAGGTGATGCTACAATAACAAGTGACTAAAACATTTCAGTGGCTTATACAACTTTTTTTTTTTTATTGTTCACACCCAGTGTCCATTATACACTAGCTTTGGCTGTGATCCACATACCACCCCCACTGTGAGACCCAGGCTGATGGACCAGGCCCTAAGGGAACCTGGCCGGTTTCATGGCAGAGGGAAAGGGACATGGCAAACCGGGAGCTGGCTATGAAATCTTCCACATGAGTGTGAACCAAATAATACTTCTGCCCACATTTCATTGGCTGAGCAAGTCACAGGAGCACTACTGAGTACAACAGGGCAAAAACTGTGTATCTTGCAGGGAAGGGTTCCCTACGTCGCATAGTCAAGTCTATGGACTATAGGACAGGCATGTATAAGCCCCCAGTGGGAAGGGAACAACTAATAATGAACAATAATGCAATCTGGCACTAAGAAATATAACAGTGACTAGTGGGATGGACACTTTCACTTAGTACACATATATATTTGAATTATGTGAATATATTATCCAAAAAAATGTTGCCAAGTAGCTACATAAAAATATATCACGGTCAGGGGAGACTGGCTTGCTCAGTTGAAAGAGCACATGACTCTGGACTCAGTTGGGGCTGGGAGTTCGAGTCCCACGTTGAGTACAGAGATTACTTAAAAATAAGTAAAAATATATCCAGATCTCCTTTTCCTATGACATGAACTTTTGACACTGCATCTGAATGCTGATAAGCTCCTGACATCTTATGATAATAAACCCTGCTCGGAAGCATGTGAAGATCAGCGAGCGGGCCCCGTACCATGGCAGTTCTCCATGCTCGATGCCAGGAAGATAACTGCCGGGGCTCTGCAGGGAGAAGCGGGAGTCTGTATCTGGTTTATCTGGTTTGAGGACTCAAGTGACAGGGTCGGGGAGCATTGTAGCCCCCGGACCTTCACCAAGTGTGGGATGCCGGGGACTCTGA
Source organism: Ailuropoda melanoleuca (assembly GCF_002007445.2). Taxonomy (NCBI): domain Eukaryota; kingdom Metazoa; phylum Chordata; class Mammalia; order Carnivora; family Ursidae; genus Ailuropoda; species Ailuropoda melanoleuca. Next base: position 8,453,804 of record NC_048223.1, on the reverse strand, counting down.
GCAGAATGAACAGATAGTAGAGCTGGGCCGGCTGCAGGAGTATACACAGCAAGTGAGCAGAACTCCTGGGAAAGCAGAGCAGAACGCGGGGGAAGCAGCCTAGGAACGAGATCTAAGAGAGAAGGAGAGCCATTAACTGAAAAGGAGCTTTCAGCTTGGACACTAAGAAGGCGGCATGGATCAGGAAGGGGAACACAGGGGGAACTGAGGAGCAGTTCAAGGCCGCAGCCCAGACCAGCGAAAGGAGCCGAAGCCCCCACATTTCTAGACAGCCAGCTGTCTGAGGGCTGAAAGGCTGCCCAGGACCCCACAGCGGCACAGAGCAGGGGCCACCCCGCCACGGGCTAGACTGCAAGAACCCTGTGACGGGGATTCAGAATTCAGTTTCTAACCCCTGGGGATCTCACGGGGAGGCCTGGAAGCCCCCCAGGGGTAGCATAATTGTTTGAAGGGTTAAAACAGTCGTCTGTGCGCATGGCTGCTGGACTTGCAGGTGCTCTGGAGACACTGGGCCTTCGTGGCCTGTCCCTGGAGACGGTGGGCCCCGTTGTTGATCACTGTCCCCCATGACACCCCCTCTCCTGCTCCAGTACCACTTCAACCCCTCGCAGTCCGTGCTGGTGATGGAAGGTGACGACATCGGGAACGTCAATCGCGCCCTCCAGAAGGTGTCCTACATCAACTCCAGGCAGTTCCCGACCGCGGGCGTGCGGCGCCTGAGAGTCTCTTCCAAAGTCCAGTGAGTAGACAGACTGGTCAGCCAGGGGCCCAGCTGAGGTGGCGGGATGGCCCCTGGGGAATGTTCGCTGGCAAAACAGAATTCATCTTCCTTCAGCTATTTGCGGTTTCTCTGCTGTCCCTATGTGGACGCCCCGATGGATCTGTGTTTGCTTCTTGTTTTCTTCTTAAAGAAAATGTTCTGTTGCTTTGCCACCACAAATGCAGCTCGCTCTATTTAATTCCGAATCTGAGGCAGTGCTGCTTCCTGCAAATTCTCAGAAAACTCGGTTTTAAGTGGTCTGATGTCAGGTTACAGTAGCTGGTACGTAGTAGGTACTTGACAGATGCTTATTAAATTGGATTAACTCAACCAAGCCAGCTTTGGAGAGCAACTAACTACCACAAGTCTGTGAGAGAGAGAGGGTACCGTTCTTGTCCCCGGGGATCAGAGTTCGGGAAAGGAGATGAGACTATTTATTAGCGAAGTCTGTGGGTAACTCCCTTCTTGGTCTGTCGAGTTATTTCTCAGCCAGAGCAACTGCCTGGTAGGGCAGCAAGGATGGGACCCCAGAAAAACTCCTGGGAGGCAGAAGGGGAGTCACCTCATCCCTGGAGCCAGGAGAAGAACTCAGAAGGACAGGAACAAGGCTGGGAAAGACGGGTCTGCTGCCTGCCACGTTACTGGGGCCGGGGACAGGTGCCAGGCTAACCCACACAGGCGGCAATCAGATTCAGTAGTTCTAGGACAGAGGAGGTGCTCCCCCCTTCACACTAAGGGCCACCCCTGGAGCCTGTGATGGGGGCAGGCACCTCCAGCCCAGCTCCACACTTCAGCCAAAGAGAGGGGGCAGCGTGCCCTCTGGGATTGGTGCAGCAAAGGCCAGACGAAACCAGGGGCAGGAGCGCCACTGCTCCACATCCCGCCCACCCCGAGAAGGGGGAGTGGCTCAGCATGGTGCCCACGCAGACTGCGCTTCCATCGGGAGCTTTCCCAAGGGATACAAGTTGATGGCCGCCACCAGCTGGAGTCCACCCAGCATTCCCAGAACGGCCATCCGGGCCCCGGGGCTCTCGTAGCCTAGGTCTTTGGCCTAGATGAGCAGCAGAGAGCGCCGGTGACTCGCATGCCTGATGGAATCTGATGAGGGCGTCAGATCTGCCAACATTTACTGAACTCCAACCATAATGCAGACCCTGGGGTTGGCTTCTTTTCCGTACATTATCACACTTAATCCTTGCTACGATGAGGTAATTAATTATTGTCATCCCCACTGTGTAGATGGAGAAACTGAGGTTCCCAGGAGTCACACCTTGCCCAGGGTCACCCAGCCCCGTTGTGGCAGAGCCAGGCCATGGACCTTGTCTAACTTCCCAGGCCTTGCTTGTGCGGTCACAGCATTCTGCCTTCCAGGTATTTCTGTGGCAGTGTATCAGGAGAAAGCGTGCTCAGTAGCACACTTGCAACAGGGGCCCTGTTGGGAGCTCCTCGTAGAGAGACAACATACACAAATGCAGGACAGTTCAGCCCTGGGGTCTCGGCAAGATGCCTGTACCCAACCCATTAGACTGCAATTTGCTTACCAAATCCTAGCGCACATAGCGAGCAGGGGCTAATTAACGTTACCACTGATTACTTTGTTAGAGGATAATGAAAGCTTTAACGGTTACTTGTTGCTGGTACAGAAGATTCCCATTTCTCCCAGAAGCCAATCTTCTTAAGTCCCTAGATTGCCATTAGTTTTGACTATCACGTGGCTTTCGATCTGAATGTCTGTTGACACCCTCCGAGACTCCGAGGCATTCCGGAGACCTCAGCAAGGGCTAGAGGTGGGGTGTGTCTCCTTGTCCCCGGCCGCATGGTAGATGCATTCATGGCTCGCTTCTCCGGGCCGTGACCGCAGCTGTTTTCCCAGGTGCTTCGGAGAAGATGTGTGCATCAGCGTGCCCGACGTGGATGCCTATGTGATGGTGCTGCAGGCCATCGAGCCCCGGATCAGCCTCCGGGGCACGGACCGCCTCTGGAGACCCGCAGCCCAGTTTGAAAGTGCCCGAGGGGTAACCCTCTTCCCCGACCTCAAGATCGTGAGCACCTTCGCCAGAGCCGAGGCCCCGGGTGACCTGAGGACCACAGGTACAGATGCATACTGGGTTGTGGGGTGCGAGCCTTCGGTTCTCACCGCCACGCCAAGTCCCACTTCAGGACAATAGCACTGTTCACCACGGCAGGGAATTTCTGATCGCAAAGCAAACAAACCTGCAAACAACACAGATAACAGGGAAATGAACCATTTGGTAAATAATTGGCCCACCCCTGTATGTGATAGGATGTCGGAGGGAGGGCATTTATGCCAAATGGTAAATGAAAGAAAGCAAGATGCAAATTACAGAGTACCTACAACACACACAGAAAAACACCAAGAAAACACACCTGACGCTAAGAGTGTCATTCTCTGAGACACCCAAGAGCCAATTTGTCTCTGCTCCCCTTCGCTTGGCTGCAAATGCAAAATGTTCAGTACTGAGCATGTATTATGTTGATAACCAGAAGAAAAGCTATAAAGGCAAAAGGAAATGTAGCTGCACCTTAACAGACCCACAGTGAGTCGGGTCTGATCCAGCAGCATGGGTCTGGGCTCTCAGGAAGCTTTCCAGCACGGCCGTTATGGGGGCCATATCGGGGGAGGTGGAGTAGTCGGAATGATCTGCCGGGAGAAACACTGCTGCGCGGAAAGCTACGGTGCACTCAGCTGGTGGGGGTGAGGGTGACAGGAAGGAAGGGTAAAGAAGGAAGGGAAACCCAGGGGCCAGATCTACGGGGGAAATGCCCGTTTAACAGTCCTCTGCGGCCTCCGCCAGGAGCGGACTTCCAGCTCTCCCTCCCTGCCTCCAAAAGCAGCTGGTAATGCTGTGCCCACTCCAGCGGGCCTGAGTCCCCGAGGGGCCGCTCCTCTAACAGGCCTAATGACTCACTGCCCTAACCACGCTGGTCCCTAGCGAATGGGGTGCCTCCAGTGCAGCCCTTCTCAGCTCGTGACAATAGACAGCGTCTTCCAGATGGCCCTGCCAGGACAGGGCCGTTGCCCAGTGACACTCCCAGGTGCATTAGGGCCTCTGAGCTTTCCCTGCCCCTCACTGGGAGCTACAGTCAGATGGGAAAAGGAAGGGCCTCTGACCACCGTGGTTGCGGGCTGTAACTGAGAGCGCATGGACGTGCTGGGCCTGCCACTGGCTGACAGGCAATGCCAGGGAAGGGCAACTTCCTGGGGCTCTAACTCACCTTCTATTATGAGCAGTGTGGGCAGAACACATAGCCACATGTCTGAGAGCTGTTACCGGCACTTTTTAAGTCTTACTCTTATTGTTGTTAGAATAATCGTTATTATGGACACCTTAAGTAAGCAGGTTCATGGCATTTGCCAGCAGGCCTCCGTGACCCGCCCCAGCAGCATCTTCTGCCCCCATAGACCTCCTCCTCTTTGTGCTGTTTCGGAACCAGAGACAGGCGTGTACGCCCCTCTCTCTCACGTCCGTATTCTCACCTTTGCTCGTGCCCTACCCTCTGCCTGGCTGGTCCCTGACCCTCCCCGTCCCTGTTACTGCTGGCAAACATCTCCCCCACAAGCACCCTGCCCCCCTCGACTGGGCTAGCTCTCCTGCTCTGTAAGCCCCCCATGACTGATGCGTCCCTGCACCCCCCCACGTTTGCTAGCCCTCAGTGGCAATTATTGGTTAATTAAGCCAGACCAGGGGCTCCATGAGGGCTCAACCATAGCTGATTCGCCCCTAAATGCCCAAGCCCAGCACAGTCCCTTCAGCACAGTGGGAATCAAGAGAAGTACAGATGGAAGATAGAACCTATAATGTATCCACAGAGCAAAAAGAAAATGCTCAACAATTACACCATGCCCCTGCCTAGTGTGACCAATCAGCCAGCCACGTGGGGGGTAGGAGTAAGGATGACCTAAACTGACCTGGTAAGAAGCAGGCAGAAAACTCCAGAAACACGCAAAGGCCATTTGAAATACAGATACACATATGCTATTGCTAATGATAGGCCTTCAGGGTATATTAACGTGATTTTAGATTTTGCTGGTGAAACGTGAAGCCATTGAGATTGACAAGCATCTAAAAATTAAGCATGTGAAATTATTTATAATAATGTATATCTGGTGAGAACAAAAATATTTTTGGTATCGTGAAAAAATTAAAATAGAAAATAATTATTTAAAAATAATTCCTCTTTAGTAAATCCTTTTTAATTTCTATTTTCATAAATGTTTTATAGTATACAAAATATATTAGCCCACTTTATAAATAAATAACTATACATATTTAAATGATCTCAGTTCAGAAATTTTTCCCAGGGGCGCCTGGGTGGCACAGCGGTTAAGCGTCTGCCTTCGGCTCAGGGCGTGATCCCGGCGTTGTGGGATCGAGCCCCACATCAGGCTCCTCTGCTATGAGACTGCTTCTTCCTCTCCCACTCCCCCTGCTTGTGTTCCCTCTCTCGCTGGCTTGTCTCTATCTCTGTCGAATAAATAAATAAAATCTTTAAAAAAAAAAAAAAAGAAATTTTCCCCAAAAAGCCTGCAAGATCAAAAGCATTTGAAGACTACTAGCCGTTCTGAATTTATAAACTGTGGAATCAGAAAGTCATGGCTTCTGTCCCAGCTCTTCCCCTAATATCTGTGTAAGCCTGGGCAATCTAGCCTACCGCCTGGACCTTCCACTTCACCGTTGGTGAAATGGGGCTACGTACTAATAGTACCCCATTTTATAGCTATCTGTTAGGATTGTTTGCACAGTGCCTGGCCCATAGCAAGCACTCCATGAATACCGATCACTTTTATTTTTGAAAATCTAGTATAGTTACCATGCAGTGTCATGTTAGTTTCAGATGTACAGTATCATGATTCAGCGATTCTGTGCATCACCCAGTGCTCATCCCTACACATGCACTCCTTAATCCCCATCACCCATTTCACACTCCCCACCCACCTCCCCTCGGATAACCATCAGTTTGTTCTCTAGAGTTAAGGGTCTGTTTTTTTTGGTTTGTCGCTCTTCTTCTTTGTTCATTTGTTTCTTAAATTCCACATATAAGTGAAATCATATGGTATTGGTCTTTCTCTTACTGCATTTCAGGATCCATCCATGTTGTTGCAAATGACTTCATTCTTTTTTATGGCTGAATAAGATTCCATTGTGTATGTATACACACACACACACACACACACACACACACACACACACACCCCACCCCACCTCTTCTTTATCCATTCATCTATCAATGGACACTTGGGCTGCTTCCATAATTTGACTGTTATAAATAATAACGGGGGGGTTATTGGGCTGCTATAAAAGTAGGAGTGCATAGGTCTTTTCAAATTAGTGTTTATGCATTCTTTGGGAAAATATCCAGTAGTGGAATTCATTACTGGATCATATGGTAATTCTGTTTTTAATTTTTTGAGGAGACTTTATACTGTTCTCCACAGTGGCTGCACTAGTTTGCATTCCCACCAACAGTGCATGAGGGTTCCTTCTTCTCCTCATTCTCATCACTTGTTGTTTCTTGTGGTTTTTTTATTTTAGCTATTCTGACAGGTGTAAGGTGATGTCTCATTGTGGTTTTGATTTCCATGTCCCTGATGATGAGTGATGCAGAGCATCTTTTCATGTGTCTGCCAGCCATCTGGATGCCTTCTTTGAAAAATATCTGTTCATGCCCTCTGACCTTTTTTAATTGTATTATTTGTTTGGGGGGTATTTAGTTGTATAAATTCTTTATATATTTTGGATACTAATCTTTAATCAGATATGTAGTATACAAATGTTTTCTCTCTTTCAGTAGGTTATTTTTAGTTTTGATTGTTGCTTCCTTAGCTGTGCAAAAGCTTTTTATTTTGATGTCGTCCCAATGATTTATTTTTGCTTTTGCTTCCCTTGCGTCAGGAGGCATATCTAGAAAAATGTTGCTATGGCTGATGTCAGAGTAATTTCTGCATGTGCTGTCTTCTGGGATTTTTATGGTTTCTGGTCTCTCAGTTAGGTCTTTAATCCACGTTGAGTTTATTTTTGTGTGTGGTGTAAGAAAGCAGCCCAGTGTCATTCTTTTACATGTAGCCAACCAGTTTTCCCAACAACATTTGTTGAAGAGACTGTCGTTTTACCATTGTACAGTCTTGTCTCCTTCGTTGTAGATTAACTGACTTATAAGCATTGATTTATTTCTGGGCTCTCTGTTCTATTGATCTATGTGTCTGTTTTTGTGCCAGTACCATACCGTTTTGATTACCACAGCTCTGTAGAGTATCTTGAAATCTGGGATAGTGATGCCTCCAGTTTTTTTCTTTTTTTAAGATTTTATTTATTTGACAGAGAGAGACAGCCAGCGAGAGAGGGAACACAAGCGGGGGGAGTGGGAGAGGAAGAGGCAGGCTTCTAGCGGAGAAGCCTGATGTGGGGCTCGATCCCAGAACGCCGGGATCATGCCCTGAGCCTAAGGCAGACGCTTAACAACTGTGCCACCCAGGCGCCCCTGATGCCTCCAGTTTTATTCTCCTTTTTCAAGATTGCTTTGGCTATTCGGCGTCTTCTTTGATTCCATACAAATTTTAGGATTGTGGTTACAGTTCTGTGGAAAATGCTGTCAGTGTTTTGATAGGGACTGCGTTAAATCTGTAGATTGCTTTGGGTAGTATGGACATTTTAACAATATTTGTTTTTCTAATCCATGAGCATGGAATGTCTTCCCCTTGGTGTCATCTTCAGTTTCTTTCATCAATGTTTTATAGTTCACAAGAGTACAGGTCTTTTACCTCCTTGGTTAAGTTTATCCCTAGGTATTTTATTATTTTTGATGCAATTGTAAATAGGATTGTTTTCTTTTTTAAAAGATTTTATTTATTTGAGAGTGCAAATGAGAAAGAGAAAGGGAGAAAGAAAGAGCATACATGGGTGGTAAGGGGAGAGGGGCAGGGGGAGAGGGATAAGCAGATGCCCCGCTGAGCAGGGAGCCTGATGCAGGGCTCAATCCCAGGACCTTGGGATCATGAGCTGAGCTGAAGGCAGATGCTTAACCAACTAAGCCACCGAGGCATCCCAAATGAGACTGTTTTCTTAATTTCCTTTTTTTTTTTTTTTTGCTGTTTCGCTATTAGTGTATAGAAATGCAACAGATTTCTGTATATTGATTTTGTATCCTGAGACCCTACTGAATTCATCTATCAGTTCTAGTAGTTTTTTGGTGGGGTCCATAGGATTTTCTAGACATAGTATCATGTCATCTGCAAATAGTCAAGTTTTACTTCTTCCTTACCAACTTGGATGACTTTTATTTCTTTTTTTGACTCATTGCTGTGGCTAGGACTTCCAGTACTATGTTGAATAAAAGTGGTAAGAATGGCTAGTCTTGTCTTGTTCCCAATCCTAGGGAAAAGCTCTCAGTTTTTCACCAATGAGTATGATATACCTGTGGGTTTTTCCTATATGGCCTTTATTATGCTGAGGTATCTTCCCTCTAACCCTACTTTCTTGAGGGTTTTTATCATGAATGGATGTTGTACTTTGTCAAATGCTTTTTCTGCATCTATTGAAATGATCATATGGTTTTCATCCTTTTCTCTTGTTGATGTGATGTGCCACATTGATTAATTCACGAGTATTGAACCACCCTTGCATCCCAGGAATAAATCCACTTGGTCATGGTGACTGATTTCTTTAATGTATTGTTGGATTTGGTGTGTTAATATTTTGTGGAGGAGTTTTGCATCTATGCTCCTCAAGGATATTGGCCTATAGTTGTTGTTGTTGTTTTGATAGTGTCTTTTTTTAATGTTTTTTTATTATATTATGTTAGTCACCATACAGTACATCCCTGGTTTCTGATGTAAATTTCGATGAATCATTAGTTGCGTATAACACCCAGTGCACCGTGCAATACGTGCCCTCCTTACTACCCATCACCAGTCTATCCCATTCCCCCACCCCCCTCCCCTCTGAAGCCCTCAGTTTGTTTCTCAGAGTCCATAGTCTCTCATGTTTCATTCCCCCTTCTGATTACCCCCCCTTTCTTTATCCCTTTCTTCCCCTACCGATCTTCCTAGTTATTATGCTCCATAGATGAGAGAAACCGTATGATAATTGTCTTTCTCTGCTTGACTTGATAGTGTCTTTATCTGGTTTTGTTATCAGGGTGATGCTGACCTCATAGAATGAATTTGGATGCTTTCCTTCTTCAATTTTTTTTTGAATAGTTTGAGAAGAATAGGTATTCTTCTTTAAATGTTTGAAAGAATTCACCTGTGAAGCCATGTGGTCCTGGACATTTGTTTTTTTTGGAGGTGTTTGATTCTTGATTCACTTTTGTTGCTGGTAACTTGCATGTTCAAATTTTCTATTTCTTTCTAATTCTGTTTGGGGAGGTTATATGTTTCTAGGAATTTGTCCATTTCTTCTAGGTTATCTAATTTGTTGACATATGGTTTGTCATAAACATTCTCTTATAAACCTTTGTATTTCTGTGGTGTTGGCTGTTATTTCTCCTCTCTCATTTCTGATTTTATTTTAGTTTTTTTTTTTTTTTTTTGGATGAGTGTAACTAGGGGTTTGTCAATTTTCTTGATCTTTTCAAAAAACCAATTCCTGGTTTCATTGATATGTTCTATTGTTTTTTCTAGTATCTATAGCGTTTATTTCTACTCTAGTCATTACTACTTCCTTCTGCTGCCTCTGAGTTTTGTTTGTTGTTCTTTTTCTAGTTCCATTAGGTGAAGTTTGTTTATTTGAGACTTTTCTTCCTTCCTGAGGTAGGTCTATAAACTTCCTTCTTAGAACAGCTTTTGCAGCATTCCAAAGATTTTGGACTGTTCTGTTTTCATTTGTCTCCATGTATTTTTTTATTTCCTCTTTGATTTCTTGGTTGACCCATTGTTTAGTAGCACATTACTTAACTTCCATGTCTTTGTGGTTTTTACAGATTTTTTCTTGTGGTTGATTACTAATTTCATAACATTGTGGTCAGAGAAGATGCATGGTATGCCTTCAGTCTTTTTGAATTTGTTGAGGCTTGTTTTGTGACCTAATGTGTAACCTGTTCTGGAGGATATTCCATGTGCACTTGAAAGAATGTATATGCTGCTGTTTAGGACGGAATGTTCTGAATATATCTGTTAAATCCATCTGGCCCAATGTATCATTCAAAACCACTGTTTCCTTGATGATTTTCTGTTTGGATAATGTATCCATCAGTGTAAGTGAGGTGCTATAGTCCCCTACTATTATTGTACTACTGTCAATTACTTTATGTTCCTTACTAGCTGCTTTGTGTATTTGGGTGCTCCCATGTTGGGTGCATAAATATTTACAATTGTTATAGCTTCTTGTTGGATTATTCCCTTTATGATTATTGGAATGTCCTTCTTAGTCTCCTGTTACAGTCTTTGTTTTAAAGTCTATTTTGTCAGATTTAAGTATTGCTATTCTGGCTTGCTTTTCACTTCCATTTGCATGATATGTGCTTTTTCATCCCTTCACTTGCAACCTGCGTGTGTCTTTAGGTCTAAAATGAGTCTCTTGTAGGCAGTATAGAGATGGGTTTGGGTTTTTTTTCCTTTCCATCACCCTGTGTCTTTTCATTGGAGTACTTAGTCCATTTACATTTAAAGTAATTATTGATAGGTATGTACTTATTGCCATTTTGTTACTTGCTTTATGGTCATTTTGTAGTTTTCCTTTGTTCCTTTCTTCTCTTGCTCTCTTCTCACATGGGGTATTGACTTTCTTTAGTGATATACTTGGATTCCTTTCTCTTTATGTTTTGCATATCTATTCTGGTTCTTAATTTATGGTTTCATTAGGTTTGTAAATAACAGCTTCTGTAGATAGCAGTCTATATTAAGTGGTTGGTCACTTAAGTTTGAACCCATACTTTACTCCTCCCACCCCCACATTTTAGGTACACAGTGTCATACTTTATATCCTTTAATTTTGTGAGTCCCTTGACTGATTTTTATAGATATGCTTTATTTTTATTGCTTTTGTGCTTCTTACTTTTCTTACTCCTTATGGTCTTTTCTTTGCACTCAGCAAAACCCCTTTAACAATTCTTTTAGGGCTGGTTTAGTTGTCATAAATTCCTTTAACTTTTGTTTTTCTGGGAAACTCTTTACCTCTCCTTCTATTCTGAGTTATAGCCTTGCTGGATAGAATATTCTTGGCTGCAGATTTTTTCCTTTCAGCACTTTGAATATATTATGCCCCTCCCTTCTGGCCTACAACCTTTCTACTAAAAAATTAGCTGATAGCCTTATGGGTTTTCCTTATATGTAACTGTTTTCTTTTCTTTTGCTGTTTTTAACATTATCTCTTTGCGGTGCCTGGGTGGCTCAGTCAGTTAAGCGTCTGACTCCTGATTTCAGCTCAGGTCCTGATCTCAGGGTAGTGAAATCAAGCCCATATTGGGCTCTGCATTGAGCATGGAACCTGCTTAAGATTCTGTCTCCCTCTCTCCTTCCCCTGCTGCTCATGTGCTCTCTAAAAAAAGCCTGGGTGGCTCATTTTGTTAAATGTCTGTCTTCCGCTCAGGTCATGATCCCATGGTCCTGGGATGGAACCCCACATTGGGCTCCCTGCTTAGTGGGAAGCCTGCTTCTCCTTCTACCTGTCACTCTCCCTGTTTATGGGCTCAGTCACTCTCTCTCTCTCAAATAAATAAAATCTTAAATAAAATTCTATCGCTGTTCTTTGCCATTTCAATTATTATGTGTCTTGGTGGGCACCTCCTTGGGTTGATCTTGCTGGGGTCCCTCTGTACCTCCTGGGTCTGGATTTCTGTTTTCTTCCCCAGATTTAGGGAGTTTTCAGCTGTAATTTCTTCAAGTAAATTTTCTGTACCCTTTTTCCCTCCTCTTTCTGGCTCCCTATAATGCAAATGTTATGTCTGATGATGACACTGAGTTCCCTAAGTCTCTTTTCATTTTTTTTCTCCCCCTCTGTTCAGGTTGATTGCTTTCCATTACTTTGTCCTCCAGGTCGCTGATCCGTTCTGCTTTCTCTAGCCTATGTATTCCCTCTAGTGTATTTTTTAATTTCATTTATTGAGTTCTTCATTTCTGATTGGTTGGTTGTTTTCTGTCTCTTTGCTGAAGGTCTCACTGAGGTCCTCCACTCTTTTCACCAGTCCACGGAATATCTTTATGACCATTACTTTAAATTCTCTATCAGGGATATTACTTTTCCTTTTTGTTTAGGTCTCTTGCTGTGATTTTGTTCTGTTCTTTCATTTGGGACATATTCCTCTCTCCCCTCATTTTGTCTAACCCTCTGTTTCTGTGTGTTGGGAAAATCAGGAAGGTCTCTTGCTCTTGAAAGTAGTGACCTAATGAAGATGCCCTGTAGTGCCCTGCAGTGTCCCCTGTTCACCAGATCTGGCACTTCAGGAGTATCTCCCGTGTGTGTGTGTTGTGTGTGACCTGCTGTGGATGAACTGCTTTTGCCCTCAGCCCAGTGGTCTGCAATGGCTTTCTTTGCCTATTGTGAGCAGGGTTTGGTCCCTGTGGTATTAGCCAGTCTGGTCCTGCCTTGGACTTGAGATGAGTCAGATCAGGCATTTGGCAGAGATGCAGTAACATCAAACCGTACTTTCCCTGCTTTGTTCCTTAAGAAGCTTTTGTTGGTGGGTGGGGCCTGGAGTCAGACCAGATGTCTGCCCCCAGCCTACTGCTGGGGCTACGGTTTGGTATGCATGGTTGTCTTCCCCTCTCCCCAGGGCAGGCATCACTTTGCACTGGTGCTGGTCCCTCTCAGGGCAGCTCACACAGTGCAAGGCTTGTGGCACCACTTTGGATAGGCTCTGGCCAAGGTCACAGGAGGGGGCTGATCAGCAGGAGAACCTGGTGCAGGGCACTTGGTTTGAGGAAGGTTTGTGCAGGTCTGCTGTGGGAGGGAACCTGGAGTGGAGGCCTGGCCAGAGGGGGCATGTCTGCAGGAGAACCTAATCACAAGTTAGATAGCATATGTTGGCACTGTGCTGGTTCCCTCGGGTGTCTGTGTGTCTAGGCTGGAGATCAGGGGAGGGAAATGGTGCCCACACGCTCCTTTGTTCCTGGAAGAGTCTCCCAATGATCTGTCCCTTCAGCACATGTTCTGAGATTAGTAAACCTCCCTCCCATACACCCGAGGCATTTTTCAAACTGTTGCTTCTATGCTTTATCTCCACCGGCTGTTGTGCTATCTCTGTAAGGGCAGGGACTGAGTTTCCTCTCCCCGAGCCAAGCCCACTGATTTTTAATGTTGCAGGTGTTAAGCCCTACTGCTTGTAACAAATCATGAAATTAGAACCGGCTGGCTTTCAAAGCCAAATATTATGGGAATTCATCTTTCCTGGGCCTGGGGTGTCTGGTATGAGGGTCTGTGTTTTTCCCCTTTCCACGTCTGTGGCATCCCTCCTTCCCGCAGACCCATTTGGCTCCTGACTGTGTCTCTGCCCTTCCTACCCTCTTTCATGTAGCCTCTTCCCTACATTTAGCTGTGGAGTTTGTTCTGCCAGTCTTCAGGTTGTTTTCTGATTTATCCCGATGTGGTATTATCTAGGTGTATCCGTGGGATGAGATAAACTTAGGGCCCTCCTACTCTGCCATCTTCCCCAGAAGTCCCAATCCCTTTTAAGTTAGGACTGCCAACGTGTCCAGCATTCAAATACTCAGACGTCCCTTTGGGAAATTTGGGGTCATAAAATCAGGCCAGGATTGCTAGACTGACCGAAAGATTGCCAACCAACCAGTTTACGTAATCATTTAATTATATTAATGATGCGTCTCTATTTGAGCAATATGTAGCAATATGCTCCATATGAGCCCCTGGGTTAGATACTGAGGAGTTGGTCATAAAAAAAAATTTTTTTTTAATTAAAAAACAGTGCTTCTGCCCTTGAAAAACTCAGGGTCTGCCGGGGGTGACAGATACACCATGACCACATGATGGTCAGAGCATGGTAGGAGAGCATGGTAGAAGGACATTCGTCTCTGGCCCCAAAGGAGAACTATTGCTTATTGAGCACCTACTAGGTGCAGACACTGTCTTCAATCCTCTTAAGACCCTAGTCCTCTTTACATATGAGGAAATCGAGAGGTAGGTAGTTTCTCTAACACTGTAAGTGTCTCAGCTGGTATTCAAACTCACATCTTTTGACTATTACATTCACGCTCTTCACACAAATCCATGGCACTAGTCTGAGCCATGGAAGTGGTGGTTGGGATGGCACAGCCTCTTCTCCTGACCCATTCTGACCCTGGGGTGGAAGATGACATGCAAGCCTGCTGAGTTGTCCTCATGCCTGTGTTTCCCCTATATCTATCTTCCCTCAGCCCCCAAATCAGCAGTCTTAGAAGAAATGCTTCATAACTTAGATTTCTGTGATATTTTGGTGCTCGGAGGGGACCTGGACCCAAGACAGGAGTGCTTGGAGCTCAACCACAGTGAGCTCCATCAGCGACACCTGGATGCCACCAATTCCACAGCAGGCTACTCTATCTATGGTAAGACCACACTCAGCCCCTTAACCTAGTGCTCTCTTCTCAGAGTACCTCATGCTGGAGTCCTGAGTGTGATGGTGCTGTCACCTGTGGAGGGGGGTTCAGGTAGGGACCCTTGACCTCAGAGCACGGACTTCTAGCCCCTCCTTCAGTGAGCTACTCCAGCAGCTCGAGGATCTCTTCTGTAGAAAGTAGGTGCATGCTTTCTAATGTTTGACCTCAGCAAATATCGTAGCATTTGACAGGCTGAGGCCATTCTGGTCAGAGCCTAATGTATCCGGAAATCCTATGGGTCAGTTTAATTGGCTCCTTAGAACTCCTGTATCCATGCATTGTCTGCCCCTAAACATCTCAAGCTCTTACCCTGGCCAGACTCAGGAGAACCACAAGTCCCAGCAGCCACAATCTGTATCCCCCGTCTTCTGCCGCCTTATGACAGGTGTGGTCTCTTGGCACAGGTGTGGGCTCCATGAGCCGCTACGAGCAGGTGCTGCATCACATGCGCTACCGCAACTGGCATCCAGGTTCCCTCGAGGCCCGGCGGTTCAGAATCAAGTGCTCAGAACTCAACGGACGTTATACCAGCAATGAGTTCAACCTGGAAGTGAGTGGGTCCTGCCATCGTTAGGGAATTGCAGAGTTACCCACCTGTTCCTCATTCATTTGGGTCCACCTGCCACTCCCGGTCAGCAGCACCTCTCCCTGCTCTTCCTAGGTCAGCGTCCTCCATGAGGCCAGAGTCTCAGACAAGGAGCATGTCAACCACCTCATTGTGCAGCCTCCCTTCCTGCAATCTGTCCACCACCCTGAGTCCCACAGTAGCATCCAGCGCAGTTCAGGTAGGTGGCCTGGGAGGAAGGACCGCAGGAAATCAGGCGGTTCCCGTGACTCAAGACCATCCACTAACAGGTATGGTGCAGCAGCCACAGGCGCCCAGAACTGCAGGAGGGACCCAGGAATGGGAAAGCTGCGGACCCCGGCTCTGAGGTGCTCACAGCCTCAGGGGCTAGTCAGGGAAGAAGTTACAATATACCATAGCAGAGGTTAGTACGGAGTGTTAGGGTAAATCTTCCAAGTCCTTTGAGGCCTCACTCAGAGCCACATCCTGTGTGAAGCTTTCCCTGTACCCCTTCATATGCGTTCTCGCTCTCCCACACGTGCACACCACATTGCAGTCTCCCACACTTACTTCAGTTCGTCTTGCCATTTGCATTACTGTCTGGTGGGCATTGTTCTGCCCCTAAATTCCACCGTGCCTGGCTCTCAGTGGAAGCTGCCCTAGACTTTGAGGGGAAAAGCAAAAGATAGAAGAGAACATACATCAATTATTTGATTTATTCCTCACAAGTACGCCATGCGATAAGAATTATTAAATCCATTACAGAGATGAAGAAAATGAAGCCCAGACAGGGTAAGGTGCTGGCTCAGAGTTTTACAGCTGAGAAGTGGTAGGGCAGATTTTAACCTACATGGGTGTTTCATTCACACTCCATCCCCAAACTGAGCTGGTCCTTCCATTCACGACGTTGTGTGGATTCCTTCCTGGTTCCAGTAGTCCCAAGCATCGCCACAGTGGTCATCATCATCTCCGTGTGCATGCTGGTGTTTGTCGTGGCCATGGGCGTGTACCGGGTCCGGATCGCCCACCAGCACTTCACCCAGGAGACGGAGGCTGCCAAGGAGGCTGAGATGGATTGGGACGACTCTGCGCTCACTATCACCGTCAACCCCATGGAGGTGATCCTCATGCAGGGGCTGGGATCTTGGGGCAGGAGGCTTCCCCTCCCCCCAGCTCCATCTTTCCTGTGCTAGAAGCCCTGCCTCAACTAACCCAGCCCCACTGACCCTTGCCTTCTCTGAGCACCTTCAGCCCCCTCAACCTGCATGGACCATACTTTCCCCCCAGCTGCATTCACGGATTAAAAATATGTGAATTGCTCTCACCCTACAACCAACCAGACATTTCTTAAGGCAAGCAGCCATGTGGTATCTATCCCTTGCCTCCCCCATAGTATTGAACTCAGAGCTGACTAACACTTAAAGACTCAGTATTGAATCTTTGATTAGCAATGTAAATTAGATGGCTCTGCTCCATGCTGCCTGCAGAGCTCACTTAAAGGCAACAGCAATACCTGCCATTCACTGAGCCCCCATCATGCCGGACACTGCACAGGGCGCTCTGTATACACCACCCCATTTTATCTTCCCAACCCCCTGTCAAGTAGAAGTTCTCATCCCCACTTCTCAAGGTGGGAACCAGCTCAGAGAAGAAAGTCAAAGTGCTCAAACTGACAAAGCTGGTAAGGCAGTGCCAATAGTCAACTCAAGGTGGCTGGATCCTAAAGTCGAATCATTTCAGTTAGCCAGCAACCTCCAGCATCCACCCATGAGGGTCTAAGGCCCCAGCTCCGGACATACGAATATCAGAGTGCCCTTTGGGCTGCCCAGGGGTCCTTGGTGGTGGACTAAGGAATGAAGATTCTCCCAGTGTGGTCCCCAAGGTCCCCGTGAGTTGGTATCACAGCCAGCGTGCCGATGTAGCTCAGGTTCTCGCTGAGCATGCCACGGTGGGGACACCAGCCTTTCCACCCTCAGAGAGCCGGGCTATGGGAAACGAGCCCCTATGCCTGGAGCAATCTGAGTACTGGGCACGAGTGTTCTTACCGAGTGCTAACCTGCTGATGCCAATGGTCCGTGAAGCATGAGTAGGGAGAGCCATCAAGGCTGGAGTGTTCAGGAAACATTTCTTGGAGGTGGTTAGCCTAAGGGAGGCCTTGAAGAATGGGTTAGGATGGGGGGGGGCACAGGCAAGGTAGAAAAAGAGCCCCTCCAAGGAGGAAATGCAAGCATGCAAGGGCATACATCATTTATGGCTGTTTCATCAACTCAAAACATAAATCCAGAACTAAGATCTTGCTAGAATCACCAAAAAGCTGGTGGGAGTGGGGTGGGGGGGAGGGGAGGGGCAGAAATGGAACTAGAAAACAGTGGGGTTGAGTTTGAGGACACGAGTCTCAGCCAGTGAGGGGAGGCATGGAAAAGGAGGACCATGAACTTTCCTTCCCGAAGGAATATTTCCGAGGAGCAGCACACCTGAGTCTTGGCTTAGAAGACCTTCCGCTCCCAAGAATATGATTTCACTTGAAAACGGGCTGTATGCTTCTCAGTGAGAGCATAGCATTTAAGCTAACACTTAAGACTTGGAAAGCTCCATACAGACAGGCTCCAGAAATGCCAGAAAGCAAACCCTGGCCTGAAAGGTTTCCAGTGGTGGAAGGGATTGGCTTCGATGTCCTGTGTTTAAAACCCACAATTTACCTTGGGTCCAGGTCTTGGAATTCACTATTTCTTCTTGGTCCTTAGCCCTCTGATTTGCGTTTCACCGGAGGACCTCCCATCCAGGAGGCCTGTCCCCAGGGCCACGGGTTTAGCAGGAAGTGAAAGGAGTTCAAGGGGCCCGAAATGTTCCCTCAGTGGAGGGAGAAACATGTAAGTTCCAAAGTGGTTCTTGCTCAGCCCCTGATGAGCATGTCCCTTCTCTCCCCCCCATCCAGAAACATGAAGAACCAGGGCGTGGGGACGAGGACACGGAGGAGGAGGAGGAGGCAGTAGAGGAAGACGTGAGCTCCAGCAGCAGTGAGTCGGAGGACAGCGAAGAGGAGGAGGAGGAGGAAGGGATGAGCAAGGGCAGGCACGGGCACAACGGAGCCAGGCACACCCAGCTGGAGTGGGACGACTCGGCCCTGCCCTACTAGCACCCTGCTGCCTGCGCCCACCCACATGTCCCTTTTGTAAGCCCCACCCGATGTATGCCCAAGTCTATCACAAGTCGCCTCTGATTCCTGACAGGTCTGGGCAGGCCTTCCCCAGCGTCCTGGAAGCCACCCTTTATGCCTTGGGCATTCCCTGTGTCTCAGCCCTGGGGAGGGTCCAAGACTCCCAGGGTCATCTTTAGTGGGGACTTCCGGGGGGACTTTCTCCTGTAGCCTCCCATGTCTGCCCTAGGCTCACCCAGCATCCTGTCAGCCAGTCGGCAGAGTTCTGCCTACGCTCTTCTCTGCAGGGGAGAAAGTCCGCCGTTATGTCACTCACCTCCCCTGGACTCCCTGTGCCCAGGGCCCTTGGGCTCCAGCTTGTTGTGCGTGCACCTGCCTTGTCTCCACTTCCACACACAGCAGCAGGTTCTCCTTACCTGACGCCTCAGGTGGCTTCACGCGGGCAAGATGGTCACACTTCGCACACAAGAGGTCTCCGTTCCTAAAGGAAAGGCCTTGGTGAGGCAGAATTAATGTATAGGGAAAGGTTCACACACATGCGCGCACATGCACCCATACGCTCTCCCCAGTTTGGAAAGCCTTTCCCTTTGTCTTTTCCGACGCCACATAAGCTTAGGTGAAAAGTCCAAAACCAAGGAGAGGTCCTTGGCCACAGCAGGGCCTGGTCCCCAGTCAGAGTTCTCTGTCAGCCTGCCTTGGCTGCCCTGCTAGGGGCTGCCACCACATGATATCACAGGAGCCAGGAAGCATTCCACAGAGGCACTGCCCCAGGCGACAGCATGACAAGCCTGCAGCCAGGGACCAGAAGGAAGGGCTGATAGGACGAGCAGCTGGGCATCACGGCGGGCACAGATCTGGGGGGGGGGTCTTCCCAGCCAGAGGCCAGCCGGAGATTGGCAAGCCTCTCAGCATTTAGTCTTAGGGTCCCTCGTCACCTGTTTCACACTGTTTTGCGTCTTGAGAAAATGCATCCCTCTCAGATATATTAGGACTATCATGAACTGCGCCAAACCTAATATGAAAGTTTGGAGCTTTGAATGCTAGGAGTTAGGAGCCTATCTGTGATTGAGAGTAACAGCTGCTCCTTTATTCTTCTCATAAAAGGAGTAATGCTTCGGGTGGAGGGCAAATATATCTGAAAACCTAATTTCTTTCTTCTTGTTTTAATAAGAAAATCTTTTCCACCTCCATCCTAACATGGACGTGAGGAGAACTGTTGCTATAGTAACTTGTCTGTGCTCTTTTGTGACCAAGAGAATAGCAGGCAAAAACAGGGCCATTCTAGGACTTGCGCAAGGCTCTGAGACTGTCTTTGTTTTAAAGGTCTCTGGCTTTAAAGGTCTCAGTCTGTACAATCTGTCCCTATCCTCCCACCCATCCCCCACCCTGGCCCATTCCATACTGGCATAGTCACAGAGCTGGCCCCTAGTCACAGTGGCATTCAGATTCAAAAGAAAGTTGAGAATCTGTTCATTCTACTCACCATGTCACCAAAACAGAGCTTAAGGGGGTCCATCATCCATGTCCTCTAGTTTGACCTCCACCCAGCTTGGATCCATGACTGGCCCCTGCAACCTTCTGATTCAAGCAGACTACCTGATGCAGCTTTTTCCACCACCGAAAGTGGTTTTTGCGTATCTGTTCCCTCCTTGAGCCTCACCATAATTCCGTCAGGGAGCTGGGACATCTACTGTCAGGCATATTTCGAGTAAACCGAGCTTCAGAGTTTCAGCACCTTGCTCAGAGTCAGAGCTAGAGACAAGACCAGACTTCCCACCTTCCCCTTTTGGTCCAGTGCCCACCACCCCACTTCTACTTATATTCATATTTATACAGCTCACTGGCATTGCTGAGGACCTACTATGTGCTAGGCACTCAACCAACAGCCCTACGAAATGCCAAAGCTGGGTCAGAGGAGCGCCTCCCCTCCCAGGATATAATAGTTGCAGAGGGGGAACCAACAGGCATAGAAATTATACAAAACAGACATAGAGCAGGGAGAGAAGTCGCAGGAGGAAGAGGCACACAATCACAAACTCAGTCAGTACTCTTATTTTTCACGTCTTAGGGAAAAATGCAGGCAGGAGTTTGGGATTTTATATTCATTGAATGGAAATAGACACTTTGGTGAATTCTCCCAACCGAAACGCCCTTTTCTATTAGTCTGTGTCTGCACGTCTACAAGGAGAAAATCTCTAACACTGCTTAGGTCCCCACCATTCCCTCTGTTAAATAAAAAGATTCTCTGGTTAGGCATTTAGGAGCTAACAGAATTCTCCCAAAATTATGGCAGTAAAAACCAAATTTATGGTTTAAAACCAATTTTTTGTTGTTATTCCTAAGA
The DNA here is from genome assembly GCF_002007445.2 of Ailuropoda melanoleuca. Lineage (NCBI taxonomy): Eukaryota > Metazoa > Chordata > Mammalia > Carnivora > Ursidae > Ailuropoda > Ailuropoda melanoleuca. The sequence goes on along the minus strand of NC_048223.1, from coordinate 8,433,429 downwards.
ATTTTTTTAATGTTTCAAGTTTTTAAATTCTAGTAACTTAACGTATAGTATAATATTAGTTTCAGGAGAATTCAGTGATTCATCACGTACGACACCCAGTACTCATCACAACCAATTCTTTTTCAACTGAATTTCCGTGTAAAATATTGCAAGTCTGGTTTTCATGAGAGCACCCTGCAGAGTCCTTTTGGTTTGGCTGCGGTGGGAAGGGGTTCCTCGTGCTCTCCGATTGTCTCCAGTGGCTGCATCGCTTACTCATGGTGGAGTGGGCTGTCCGGAGCATAATCTGGGGAGGGTATTGGGAGATCAGATAGAAGTGGCACTTGGCTAAGGATGCAGAGTTCAATCATTTGTGACTAGACTGATGTTGAAAAACAGTGGGAACAACAAGTCAGGACCCTCTCCATCAGCTCACGTTGCTCAAAGTCAGACTGCGTGTCAGCTCCAAAGACGAGGCGATTGAAATAATGCTGCTGGGTGGATGGGCGTTTATCATGTTCCCAACACCCTACTCAACAAGAAGGAGTGGTTATGTGAAAGCAGCAGAAGCTTCAGGGACTATTCGGGTGAGTGGAGAGCAATGTAACTTGCCGTCCACCAGGTATTCTAATGAGGAGTGAAAAATGTCATCAACCAGCCCAGCGTTTTCCAGGCTCCATATGCTGATATCCGGGAACCAGAACTCCCAGACGGCCCAGACGCCGGGCAGCCTCTCATCCAGACGTCAGAAGCAGCAGGTGCAGGCTCATACCCCAGAAGAACAGCTGACCAGTTTGGCCACAGGCCAGATCATTGCTGATCTTGCCAAGAGGATGACCAGATTCTGCTCTCTGGAGCTGGAAAACAGATCGGCTGAAACCTCTCAAGTGATTCGGATGACAGGGAGGAAGAGGAAGACGAGGTTGAAATGGAAAAGGCCAGTACAGAATGAGAGGCCCGATGGAGTAAAGCAATCAACTAGTTGGTCACCTGTCTTAAAGAATACCAAAAGTATATTCTAGTAAGTTAATCAAATGCCTTAAATCTGACCAAGGCCCAGATTTATGTAGGTAACAAAAATGTGACTTGAGTGGGATCTTATTTCATTACCACTTTCTTGCATGTTCTCAATCATCCTATCAAGCAGGGTTTAGACCACGCATCTCTGCAGGTAGCAAGAGCTGTACCTTGTCGACACAGACCCTCCAGGGAGAGAGCTCCTGGCGGGAGGCAATGTTCTCCATGCCTGTACATACAGCAGATGTCAGCAAACTTTATCTATAAAGAGCCAGAGAGTAAATATTTGGGGCTTTGAAGGGCATATGGTTTCTGTTGCAAGTATTCAGCTCTGCCACTGTAGCATGAAACAAGCCACAGACAATACATAAATGAATGGATATGGCTATGTTCCAAAAAAATTATTTATGAATACTAAAAAAGCAATTTGAATTCATATTTTCACATATCGTGAAATTTTATCACTCTTTTTTGATTTTTTACTTTTTGACCATTTAAAAATTGAAAAACTCTTCTGAGCCCATGGGCCATACAAAACCCACCAGCCTGCCAGATTTGGCCTGGGGGTCATAGTCTGCACACCTTTACCATATGTTCAAGGAAAGTAGCCTTCCCATTTACCAAGGGAAAGTAGATTGCTATCTTTGACCCTTCCTTCAACTACCCAGGGGCCTTTGCCACCAAAATGAACAACAACTCTGTAGCCCTTAATTAAGTGCTTTTAAATGTCCACGTCCCAGTGAGAAAATGACAACAAAAAACACCTGTTACTGGTCAAATTGACTTGAACGCAGGCATTCATCAAGAACTCCAAGCCCTGGCTACGAGAACTGACTACTGAGCACTAACCCCCTTGAGCTCAGGGCCATCTCCCAGGCACAGCGCCTTCCCAGCACAACTCAGCCCATAATGATTTCTAAGCAGAAGTGTTCATTATCTCAGACGGATTTCCATTTCAGCCCTACTCATGCCATTGCTCTAAAAATGATCCTAAAGACTTTTGACTGTTTGAATCAATAGCAACATAATCAGTAGAGAGCCCTACCCAGCACATTTCAAAATTAGCAGTCTTCGTGGCTCTATGATTCAATATTAGCAAGCGGAAGAAAAGAGGACTTTTCCTTAACCATCCGCTCATTGAAATTAACCAAATCAGTTTTACAAAAAAAGTGAGGGAGTGAGTTTAATCCTTTGAAAGAATTTACAAGTGAAAAGTAGATGATTTTCAGGTAAGATCATTCTCAGGCCTTTGTGGGATCCCCAAAGCCCCTGCAAAATACTCTGGAGGGCCATGGACGGCACAGGATCCTCTGTCTGCATCAGACTTTTATCGAGGCTGACAAGCCGAAGCCCTTGGCACAATTTAACTTTTATGTAATCACTTTCTGCTGCCCAGCTGTAGACAAAGGAAATGAACAGTGAAAGTTTTGAAGTCTACTCCAGCACCTTCATTTCTCTGCCTTTATTTATTCTATTTTATAAATTTATTCTGTACCTACTTCATAGATCTTGCTCTAGTTTTCTTTCTGGCACCAACTACAAAGGAGAGTTGGCTTTACAAGGGCTAGGGACTAGAAGTGAAATTTGACTCTCTCCCAAGATGACACAAAGAGACACAAGAAGGTACCCCAGAAAGCAATCAAACATTCCCTGGATGCCATTAGTGAACATATGGGATTCTGTGTTTGCAGCTACATTCAATGTAATTCAGCAACTCCTTGCTGAGTGCCCATGATGTGCCAGGCCCAGTGCCAGAAACGCGGGAATGGGGGATGAATGAGGTATGGCCCTGCCCAGGCAGGTCTCCCGGTCTCATGAGCTGTTGGCATGCTTCCTCTATGGTGTTGAAGGCTGAGAGCAGTTAGTACTGGTGCGGATAGAAGTTTGGAGTTGGGGGAGGTGGGTAACTTGCTTTGGTAGTTCTCCACCCTAAGTTAGAAGGCAGGTGTGATTCTAGGAGTCCTCACACACATTGCCAAGGCCAATGGAGATGTTTCTAATTCTGCCCCAGCCCAACCCAGATCACTTATGGATAAAAGCCAGTCACTCTGCTCACAAGGTGGATATCACATGGCTGATGGCTGAAACTAGGCCAAAGGAAGTTCTTCGGCATGAACAGCAGGCAGTCAGACCTGGAAAGTAAGCCAGGTACAGGGGCTGGTGTGTGCCAAGTTCCAAAGGCATGAAAAGCCTGATGTGAAGGAGCCCCCCTGAGGCCTGAAGTCAGAGCTGACGAGGGAAGAAGGGCCTGACTTTGTAGGACCTGCTAAGCGGCCACAGGACACTGAAGAGCAGAGGTTCTCAAGGTATATCCCTGGACCAGAGCATCACCTGGGGATGAGTAAGAAATGCAAATTCTTGGGATCCAGCCAAGAGCTACAGCATCAGAAACCAGGGGTGGGGCCCAGCAGTGGATGTTTGAAGGCTCTCTGACCCTGATGCACTCTAAGGTTTGAAAACCACTGATGCAGAGGACGACAGTGACTTTCACTAGCGCTGGGAGGAGATGATAAACAGGATAAGAGAGTCAGTTACTAGCGTAGAAGACAGGGAGTCAAAGCAGAGCTCCCCATGAGCCCTCCAGGGCCTCCAGACTCTAGTCCATACTCCTGAAGCAGTGATTTCAAGGAAACTTGGGCCGAGTCCCAACTCCACTCCTCCACCTCCTGCTGGCCTGGCCCTTTTCATCCTAGAGAGAGACCCCATCCGGGGGAGGCTGTAGTGAGGCCGCCCATCCCCAGGGAGGCTGCCTTCCAGATTCCCACTGATGAGAAGCCTGCTGAAGGGCCCTATTTGAGGGGAAATGGTTAAACTCTAGCGGTGTCCCTACATCACCAGGGCAGCTGGTCCCCACACAGCATCTATGCCGTGAGCCAGCAGGGCCTACAGAGAGCAGAGTGGGGTCATTTAAGGACACTGCCAGCTTTACTGCAGTGCTGCTCCGTCTGTAAGACGACGGGGTCATGCAGTGTCACAATCCAAACACAAAACTGGATGGAGGATGAACGGCTTTTCTTGGAAGGGCAGTAGTTCATTCTGGATGTTACTAAAAGTAGAAAACAAAACCCAAATCAAACCTGCAGCATTCTCTCCAGGCAGAATCTGTGTTGGCCTTTGAACCTCTAAGACCTGCAAAGGTACCCATCTCCACCAATTCCCTTTCCCCTACCTCCCAGAAGCCTGAGGTCTGCCAAGTATTGACTTAGGGTTTTGATTCATGGCTTAAACTCTGCAAAGGTCTACAACCTTTCGGGAGAAGCCAGTTGGCACTCTATCAGTCACTTCCACCTACCTGTGGCACAGAATCTGTCCTGACGTCAAGGCTCCTGGGAGTCAGAAAACTGGGCCGCTGGGCCTTGGGGTGGAAGGACAGAGGAGGAGTGGGCTGGAAGGGGACCCAGACACATGGCCTGGGAGAGCTCATGCCAGCTGTTCAGTTCCTAAGAACCCAGTTCCCTCTTGACCAGAGGCACATTCCTGGTCCTATCAGCCCTGTCCTTGCTAAGTCCTCCCCCAAATGCCCTAAAGGATACCTCCATTTCTCCAGCCCAGTTTATGGAAAGGTCTTCTGATTAAATGGCCAACCAATCCCCTGAGGGCACAGTGACCATATCAAGAACAACCATCTAACACATTAGATTATGCTAAAAAGAACCAACAGAGCTTGCCAGTTGTTTGTGAGACACGGGAGAGAGCAGACCCAAGAGGGGAAAGGAAAGTCTCTTCATGTTCATGTCACTTAGGTCCAGAAGAACTTTCTTTACAGCCTGGCCTCTCTTCGTGAATTCTCTGATGCAACATCTCTCTCCCAAGACCTTAAGACAATTTTGTTTCCCTGAAGTCACTTATTACAAAGCCCCCATGGGACAAAAGGACAAGGAATGGGACGGCAAGACGTGGGTGGAGAGGCCTCAGGTAGTTCTGGGACCAGGATCGGCTCTGTTCTCATTGGCAAGCTTAGATCTGTGTCCAGTCAGAAGGGTCTGGAGCTCCAATCCAGCCAGGACACCAGGCAGAGAGAGTGAGTATGAGGGACGTTTATCGGGAAGACTGGACACAGAGGACACTCACAAGGTAAATCACTGTGCAGGTTATACCAGCCATTTGCATTTATCCGAAACAGGGAGAACTGTGTCCCAACATCAGCTAGTCCCTCCTATTCTGGGCCATAGAGCGAGCTGCTACTTCTGGACCGTGGAGGTGACACATCTCCAGAGTCCCACTCCACGAGAACTGTCCATTGAATGAAATGGAACCACAGTGCTCAGGTACCCGCTGGGGACCCTGACCAGGCCCCAGAAAACATGGCTGTGTGAGGCTATATGGCCCCTCAGCTCCTGCCACCTTTGCTGTCACAGGCTCCCTCGTCAAGACAAGAGTCACTCACCTATCCCACCACCGTGGGTGCCTAGCACAGCACCTAGCCGACAGCACGGGCTTGATAAATGGTGAATTAAACAGGATACCAGAGATCACCTGACCTCAGCAAATGGACAGGATGTGAAAAATTAAGATGCTTCAATAGAAAACGATTCCACCGTCTTTTCTCTTACCATGTAGGTTGGATACTTCATAAAATCAGAGCGAGAAGGAGTAGAAGTCCATAGAGGGGCAGAAAAGGAACAGGAATGGGGTTGTTGGATAGCGGCCCCTTCCCATCTATAACCAGTAAAAGGTGCCCCTAAGCACAGAGCAGTTGCAGGGGCCTTGATAAGCCCACCTGCTCCATCCTCTAGGTTCTGGGCAGCGTCCTGACTGAGGACAGGGGGTCCTCATCTGTTAATGACCCTAGTCCTGTGCTGCTCTGAGGCCGCTTTTACCAGATTCACTGTCGAGATCCGTCAAGGTGAAGCTCAACCGTCAACAGATGAAGGAAAAGAGGACAACAGACATGAGAAGAGCCAAAATGCAGACAGCGTGTATTAATCCCAGGTGAAAGAAACGTGTCGGCTTTAACGTCTGTTCGTTTTTATCTTGAAATGAAAATGCATCTCTGCTGCTCAGACCCTTTCCTAAGCATTTCAGAACAGAAATGGGACAACACACACACACACACACACACACACACACACACACACGGCAAGGGTTCTTTTCCCCAGCAGAAAGAGCTACCGGAGAAAGGAGCCCACAGGCTGTGTCTAGATGCAGGAACAGAGAACCAACCACAGGTCTCAGCTAGAGTCCAGCGCCTGTGAAAAAGGGAGAGGAAGGGCCAGGAGACAGCTGTCCTTAGGAAGGTTCGTTAGGGCCTCTATGACGAAGGCCTCCACTTGGGCCTGTAGGTCACAGGAATATAATGTGCACACCCCTGCAGACAAAAGTCCATCCATCCTGAGCCGTGTGCAACACACCCCTAGCTCCTCCCTCGGCTGCAAAGGAGCCTCCAATGTGTAGGATTTGGAAGCGGCCACACACATCTTCACTTGTAAACTTCAAATGGTAGAAATAAGGAAAAGGTTTTCGGATATTAGGAAGTTACACTTGATACCCAGGGCTGATCCCTCAGAAGGCAAAGAAAGTGAGATTGAGGGAAAGTGGACTCCGAGTTAGAGAGGGAACAGGGGAGGCTGGGGAAGAGTGACAGAACAGGAACACGCTCACCCGGGAAGCCAGAGCATTGCTCTGTACTGAAAGCTGTATCCAAGCTTCAGCAAAATCCAGGCAAGCCTGGCCGTGTGACCCAGAGGCAGTCAAATCAGTGCCTCCAAAGTCAGACCTGTTCAAAGGCGATTTCATTCCTAATTGAACTAGTCATGATGGATCAATCCACTTGATCGCTTCCAGCCCGACCTCGGTGGCTTTCAAAAAAGTTGTTGATACCCTGAGCTGGACAGCTTGGAAGGAAAATGAAGAAAATCAGCTGGTGAATTTAGGAAAGAAATTGCATGTAGAAGTTGGTTGTTTTCAAAGAAATCTGTAGGTATTAGAGTTAGGTGTGTTGTGATATTGGCATGGGCATTGTAACGTCAGTAAGGTAAGATTCAGAATGACTTGGTGGGGCACTTGTTGGGAAAATCAGTTTATGTGTTAAATATAAGTTATCAGGGACAAGTAGGCTAAGGACAGCCATTTATGTGTGTCACATGCAAATATATACATATGTATATATGTATACATACACATAAAATACAGAAATAAGTAAGATATAAAGATGTCAATGGTCCCAACACATTTTCTTTTTTTTTAATTTTATTTTATTATATTATGTTAATCACCATACAGTACATCCCCAGATTCCGATGTAAAGTTTTGCTTCATTAGTTGCGTATAACACCCAGTGCACCATGCAATACGTGCCCTCCTTACTACCCATCACCAGTCTATCCCATTCCCCCACCCCCTCCCCTCTGAAGTCTTCAGTTTGTTTCTCATAGTCCATAGTCTCTCATGTTTCATTCCCCCTTCTGATTACCCCCCTTTTCTTTATCCCTTTCTTCCCCTACCGATCATCCTAGTTCTTATGTTCCATAGATGAGAGAAATCATATGATAATTGTCTTTCTCTGCTTGACTTATTTCACTTAGCATTATCTCCTCCAGTGCCGTCCATGTTGCAGCAAATGTTGAGAATTCGTTCTTTCTGATAGCTGAGTAATATTCCATTGTATATATGGACCACAGCTTCTTAATCCAGTCATCTGTTGAAGGGCATCTCGGCTCCTTCCATGATTTGGCTATTGTGGACAATGCAGCTATGAACATTGGGGTGCATATGGCCCTTCTCTTTACTACGTCTGTATCTTTGGGGTAAACACCCAGTAGTGCAATGGCTGGGTCATAGGGTAGTTCAATTTTTAACTTTTTAAGGGACCTCCACACTGTTTTTCCAGAGTGGCTGTACCAACTTGCATTCCCACCAACAATGTAGGAGGGATCCCCTTTCTCCACATCCTCTCCAACAATCCAACACATTTTCAATTCCTTAGAAGCACAGGTTTGGATGTTATACTTTTTCTTATTGTCCTCATTTACTTTTAGCTCTCAAAGCACTGGGAACAGTGCCTGGCACATAGGAGTTTGGTAAGCATTGGGAAATGGAAGGTCCAGCTTGTCACGACATGGTAAACACTCAGTCCTCACTATACATCAAACTAAATGAGCCGTAGGGAAGCAGGCCAGCCACATTCCCCTCCTAGATTATCACAACCCGGCCGGCTGTGGAGAAGCCTTCCTGAATGGACAGATTCAGAGCAACGTCCAGCCAGCTGCAGGCACTGGATCTAGCTCTTGCCAGGATGCTACACACAGTGGGTCTGCGTCACCAGACCTTATCTGCATAACACCTAACACTATTTCTACAGGGAACAGGGCTGGGGGCTCCTGTCCTATTGCATCTGCCATTTCCTAAACACTTGGAGCAATGCTGTGGGGTTTTGCCAACTTCAGACACAATTTGGGAACTAAATGAAATGATTCTGGGCTCAGCCAGTCCAAGAGGTCTAGGGATTTCTTCTCTCAGTCCTTCCCATGGTCCATATCTGGAGATGCCACCTCAAGGGATAGGCCAGTGTGTGTCTGACACATGTCAGACTTCTGAGTGCTTCCAGCTGCCTCAAACAAATGAATCCTTTTAGTCTAGAAAATGTATTTGCTAAATATACTATTGTGTATGATGTGAAACAATGCAAACTTCGGACTATCTCGTTAGAAGGACTGTATGCATTTATATAATTGAATTTCAGGAGAGCACGTTGTCGTCTTGCTCAATGAATGAGGATGCCCAATAGAAGATGTTCAGAGAAAATACCCCTTCCCCTCCCCACACCTCTCAGCCCCTCCCCTCATTGAGCCCCTGCCTAATTGAGCTGTCCTGTCCACTCCAGGCTGACGCAGAGTGACGGGCGCTGAGACTCTCCATGTATATAAAGATATAGGAAGAAAATAAGAACCACCACAGGAATCTGTTGGGCTTCTTCCCATGACTGTGATTTTACCCATGTTTGAGTCACAAACTTTAAATTTCTAACAATTAAGATTCTTGCAGTTTCCAAGTAATTTATTAAATGCCTATTCGACACAGACAGATATTTATTTTCAGCCTTGACTTGTAAATGCCTACAAACTGATTCATGCTGGTGGTCGTTACGACACTTTCTGTGAATTGGTGAATAAATATGATTTTAGAATTTCACAGTAAAGATGACCTCTGAGAGTTTTTATCCTTCAGACTGTTTGACGAGGCGAGGTACTGAGACCTGCTCAGCTGAGTCAACACTGTCTGGAGCTCTGTCCTACATCCTTGTGTGCTGAAGGGAGGGGTGTGGGACAGGAGGGGTGGTGACATGGCGAGCTGGCCCCTCATCAGGCCTCCTTTGGGGCACCCTGTTATACCCAGAGCACACCTCGGCAGCACTGTTACTGGAGCCAGCACAAAGCCAAGCCTCGTGTACTTGCGGACTGCCTGCAAAGTGCTGGAGCCTTTCGTGCCTGCTCTTAACTCTTGAAGCAGGCAGCTCTCACTAGTAACGTGAAAGTGAGACTCAGAGGCTCCACGGGCGTTGCAAGAGGGCAGGTGGGACTGAGCAGAGCCCTGTTTCTCCCCTAGCCCATTCGTCCCTGCCCCTCCATGCTGACCTCTCCTCACACCCAAGTGCTTCCTTGCCCCTGCAGCCCACTGAGGCTGGCCCCCCACCCCACGCAGAGCTGGTAGAGATCCAGAGCGCTTCCCTAGGCTCTGTGAGCTGCAGTTACAGCTGTCCCTCCCTCCTGGTTCGTACTGACCTGACCCAGGGGTGAAGCCTACCTACCCTTTGCTCAGAGAGAAGGAGGAAAAATTCAAAAATAGTTTTCTTAGAAGTGCTGGGGTCATGAAGAGGAGCCACATTGCACATGACTCAGCAACCAGCACATATCACAAAAGGCACCATCATCTGTTCAACTCCTTCTGGCCACCCTCCCCCAGCCATTTGCTGTCTGCCTGCCTGCCCCACCCTTCCCTGTCCTCCCCCTGCTCTCCTCCCTCCTCACCCTTCTCAGAAGAGACAACCTCCTTTCTTTTTCTCTTTGAAGAGCAGATTTGTCATCTTTTCCTCATTCCCCATGTCCTGCCAAAATCCATGCCCATCCTTCTGCCCCAAGCAGTTCACCATGATCTCCTCCCAAATACAGATCATTCACATCCTAAGAGGAGTTCTTCTGCCTGATAAGACAGCACATTTATTGCACTGAACTGTATTTTTGTATTACATCGGAGAGAGCCAGCAAGGAGCCTAGGTGGCTTTGTCCATTTGTCCTTCCATCTTCACTTTGGTCACACACACACACCACCCCACCCCCCACACCCCATCCTTGGGCTTCCCTGGAGCCCAGTGTAGCAGCTCACTATCAGAGCCCTGACCTCTCTGCTCCCTTTTTCCCAAAGCAACCTGGCCCCTGTTCTTGCATCTGATAGATTCTTCATCTTCTGCCTATGCCTACTCCCTCTCGTCTCTTTCCAAAGCTTCCCCTCATCCCTCAGCACCAAGCTGCCTGCCGCTGGCTTCCCTCCTCAGCCGTGAGACCACACTGCCGAAACTCCCTGGGAGCTGGCCTCCCATGCTGACAGGCTACAGAGACTTCAGGAGCCTACCCTTTCTACACAAGCCCCTGGAGCTCCAGGAGCTCCTCATCCTTGGGGGTAAATGAGCTCCATTCTCTAAACTGAAAGAGTCGTAGTTTATCAGGCCTGAGTACAGGGCGTCATATTGGGTTAACATGATAGAGGGTCCAACGCAAAAACTGATACACACCCACAAAAACCAGCTTCTAAACTACCAGACCATGGATGAAAGTCTCAGGCAGAGGTTCCATCTCAATCATACCTGCATCCATACTGTAGCTCAGAGCCCAGGATAGAAAGGGCTCAGAGAGAATTAATTAAACTGAACTGGATTAACCCTCAAGTCCAAGATCCTCAATGACCCGGCTCAACCTATGTTTTGCTCCTCCTATCTCCCAGTCACCCAACATGAGTCCCATGTCTTGGTTTCCCAAACACATGGTGAGCGTTTCCACCTCCATGCTGTTGCTCCTGCGGCTCCCACTCCCTGGAATGCCATCCCCTCCCGTATCTCAGACCACGGAACTCTTATCCCTAACAGGAGTGCCCACTCCCAAGCTCCTAAGTTGTCTGTCAGTGATGCCGCCCTTGATTTTCCCAGTGGAATGTGATCCTACCATCCTCGCACCCCCAGAGCTGTCATGGTGTACTGTGAAGTGCCCCAAGGGGAGGCTGAGGGGAACAGGTCACGAGACGTACTGTTCTAAGCCACATTCAAGTGCCTGCAGAGGTAACGCAGGTAGTGTGAGTATAACTACCTAGATGGGGCCTCTGGTGAAGAGAAAAATACACGCCAAGTCCAGAGTGGAAACTGCCTCTCTGCTCCAGCCAACTGTGTCAGTGCAAGAATGGCTGCCCATTATTGCCAGATTTCCTGATTTTTTTTTTCTTTCAAGAGACTTCTTAACAAGCCCTAATAGATTTTATATATAAATATGTAATCAATATAGCATATAGTAATATAGTATATATTTTGTAATTATAATTATATACTACATAAATGTCAAAGTTATGATTATTATACTATTAATTATATATATACACACACACATACATACTATTAATACACTGATAGAAATACTGGTACTACATATATTTTTCTTTTTTTTTTTAAGATTTTTTTACTTATTTTAGAGAGAGAGAGAGCACAAGGGAGCGTGAATGGGAGGGGCAGCAGCAGAGGGAGAGAGAGACTCTCAGACTCCGCACTGAGCACAGAGCCCAATGCAGGGTTCGATCTCACAACCCTGAGATCATGACCTGAGCCGAAACCAAGAACCAGACGCTCAACCGACTGTACCACCCAGCTGCCCCTGTACTATGTATATTTCTAAAACCAGTTTGACTACAGAACCCTTTATGTCATAAGGTATCTTTATCTGAAGCTGAGGCCCAGAGTTCTTCCCTTTGTTAGTGCCTCACTGGGAAACAATCCTGAACTAACAATTAATTCCATCCTAGATATGACTTCTCTGCAGACTTCCATATGTGCCTATGGATGTCACCAGGATGCTCTGTGCACACAAGCCTCACCGCCTGGGCTCCCAGGACCCATGAGCACTACCCGCTGACAGCACTCAGAGCCCTCAGCCAGTTCTCTTTTCCCTACACAACAGGAAGGTAGTCCCAGAAGCTATGAATTGACCTTCACTTCCCTTCAAGGCCACAATGTCAAACCATTGTGCCCATTCCACCCTTCATTTTATCTGTCTCTACCCTTCTAATCTCCAGAAACATTTACAGTCATTTAATAATTACATAATCATGTCATGAGTGCCTGCTGTTTTCTTGGGACTTAGATAAACACACACACACACACACTTAGCTCCAAATACACCTATGCACACATATACATATCTATGACCTTCTATTTTCATGATATCTTTGTAAAACCACTTACTAGTCATGACACCGTTTCTATGTGGCAATCTCCCTGAGCTTTCCTTTCCTTGTTTATAAAATGGTAATAATGGTACCTCTCTTAAAGGATTCTTGTGACAATTAAGTCAGATAATTTCTGTGACTTGTCTGCCACAATGTCCAGCCCTGTAGGCACTCACTAAATAATTACTATCGCAGCTATGACCGTTACTTTTCCAACATCCCCCAGCAATAGATAATGGGGTCACACCCTCATTTGTTCACTCCTTCCTCATGCACTCACTAATTCATTCCATGGTTCTGAGGTCTAGCCTGAACAACATTCCCCATGGGTGGCCTCCTCTTTATCTTCTCAGTGTAGGCACTCCCAGAAAGAGGGGGAAGGGAAAGAGCAGAGGGAGGTACAAAGATTTGCTGAGCAATTATTTTGGACCAGGCACTTCCCCAGTATTTTCTAATGCAATCCTTCCAGTGATCCCATGTTGCAAGCATCCTCATCCCTGTTTTATAAATAAAGGAAACGAGTTGAAGAGATTAGGTCTCGTCAAGGTTACCCTGCAAGTCGGTGGCAGAGCCCAGATTCCTTCATAGATGTGGTATTCTGAATACCATGCTAGTGCTGCTCAACCCAGTGTCTGCCCACACTGCTAGGGAATACCCAGCCTTGAGGAGTGAAATATTGCCTCTGAAAAGGCAGAGAGAGCATGCAGGTGCCAGAGCGCAGTGACGAATGCAGTTTTCCTTTGTAGCACCTTCGGCTACAACCAGTCCCAAAGCACACACCAGGTAGGAACTGAGAAGTCCTGGTTAGACAGCTACAGTTCCAAAAATAAAATTAGTGTTAAAAAAATACAAGCCAGAGAGAGTCTAAAAAGCAGCAGGAAAGCAAACTATTTGGAAATACACACTCAGAAACATGGACAAATGGGTCTCCTCTCCCAGAGCATCCTCTCCCAGAGCCATCCCCATGGTCTCTGTTGACCTCTAAGTCCTGGAATCTATGACAAACCTGGAGACATGGAGAAACTTGAAGTCTTCATTTATTTGTCTATTTGTTGTCCAAAGATGTTCCAAAACTCCTTACTCAGTGCTTCCTGTGTGCCAAATGCTGTGCTAGGCACTGAGGACACTAGCAGCACCAGCTTCCCACCCTCACTGAATGTAGTCTAGTGGAGGACAGAAGTAAGTATTGAATAACCCCACAAATAAGTCTGCAATTGCACTTATGAGCTGTACAAAGGAAGCCTCTCTGGAGCTATAAGCAACTATCACAGGGTGAATTGCCGTTAGCAGGAAGGCCAAAGTTCCCTAAGGTGATGATTAAGATGAGAGAAGAGAGAAAGGGGAAGTGTATCAGTCAAGCTTCTTAGCTGCAGATGAGAAAGTCACCTTTAAATAGCTGAAAGCAGCAGGCATTTAGGAATAGGATCATTGGAAAGACTAGAGAATCTAAGCTTCCAGAAACACCTACCAGCAGTACCTACTCTAGCAGAAATGAATCAAAACATGAGTATAGATATGGGCTACAGATCTGGAAGGATCCCCACCTTACTTTCCTTTCTCCATTTCTTCCCCTACAACTTTCCCTCCAAAACTCTTCCTGTGATTCAAACTCCTGGAACATAGTGTCTCAGCCAGGATTCCACCTGATGGAGAAACGGTGGGTATGTATAAATGGGCTCAGATTTTGTCAATCAGATTTGTGCTACTCCCCTGCTCAAAATCCACCAAGAGAGTTCCATGACCTCAAGATAAAGTGATGCCTATGGCATGGCTCATGGTACTTACTGGTAATGAGCTGGCCACAACCTAAATACAACAGTCCTTCCTGTGTAGAATTCCGCATCCCAGAGCCCGTCTACATGGTCATCACACTTCACTAAGCATGGAGTAAGGCTGCAGGAAGTGAGAAGTGATCCCAAAGAGAGCACTGATTTCTGAAAAATGCAGCTACTTATCTGCAATGCTGGTGACGGACAGCCACAAGTCTTCTCCGGCATGTTTTAAAAAGTGAAAAACGACACTGTGTACTTTCCTTCTGTTAATAAATGATAAAGTAACTTTTCACTTTACAAAAATATGTCAACTCTGTCACTTGGTAGGAGAGCACTTTGATTAAAAGGGCCCTCTGGTGCAATCTATCTCTCAACGACAGCCAGAAGGTTATCATAAAAGCCTAGTTCTAATAGGTTTTGACCAAAACACAACTTGAAGCATGCTTCTTCCAATATAAGGTGCCTCTGACTTAGGCTGTGCCTGACAGAGGGGCAGTGGGACAGCCTGCTCACTGTCAGGAAGCTCTGACAAGGCTTTTCAGAGATGGGCAACCTGTGTGTATAGCCGGCATGCCTGCACCAGTTTTCTTGCCACAGTTTTCAACTTGTTCATATAAGAAAAAACAAAATATGATGTCTAGGCTCAAGGATAAAGGTGGTATCAATGAGGTGCATTGGAGAATACCCACTTTAAACTGAGAAAATTACTTTAATTGTGTCAGGATTGTGTGTTGGGAACTTAGGAAGATGGCAGAGTAGGAGGACCCTGAGCTCACCCCGTCCCACATGTACAGCTAGACATCACTCACATCCATGTAAATAAACCAGAGAGGGACCCAAAGACTGGCAGAATGAACTCTACAACTAAATGTAGAGAAGAGCTGCATCTGAGACATTACAAAGGGCAAGTTGCAATCGAGAGTTGCCCACAGGAAGGAGGGAGCTGTTGGCGTGGAGAGAGGAAAGCACCAGAGAACCCACACAAAGATGGCGTATCCCCATAATATCCTTCTTTGAAACCAGAGGGGCTGAATTCCCTGACTGTGTATGACAGCAGAACTTGGAGCCTGGAGCTTTAAAAGTCAGCTGACTCAGCACTGGACAAAACAGCTGGTCCCCACTCTTAAAAGACAACAGCCCAAAGAGAGGCAACCTAGAAGCAACTGTTTTCACAATACCTGGGGCAAATGGGAGGAAGATCTATTTATTCCAATTTCAGAGTATATTGTGGGAACAAAGGACTGGCAGGTGTCATTTTCCTCCCCCACCTCCAGCATAAACACAGGGCCACCATTGGGAGGCAGCGCTGCACAGACACTTGCTACCTAACCTGCTAGCAACATTCTCTACCCCTGTATTCTCCTGAGGACTCACCTACTCCAAGCCTTTTGGCCTTGGCAGTGAGCTTACTGAAAATTTGGCTAACACCGAGCACACACCCTGCCCAGGCACTGCACACAGGCACCCCTGCAAGCCATGCCCCCTACAGCTGCCACTGTCCACTGCATCCTCAGCTGCTGCCACCCCCGCCTCTTGCTGTGCCCCAAGCAGCCATTGCACTTCAAGGGTCCAGCCTTGGACTAGCATCTCAGTGCAAATTCTGTTAACACTGCCATCCCGCTCCAAGCTCTCCTGTAGTCACACCCCTTCAGAGCCAGCCTGCATGGGTCTCATTAACACCACAGAAAGCAAGCATAGCCCACAACAGGCAAAGAGTCAGTGCAGACATCTAGACTGAAAAGAAAAGTGACTCACACACATCAACAGGATACAAGCAACACACACAAGAGACTCCCCTGAAGCGCCAGGTTCTGATGGACACTGCACTGGAGAGCACAGGACCTCTTCTTCGTAAAGCCACTACTCTCAAGAGCAGAAGACACAACTGACTTTCCTAATACACATAAACAGACACAGAGAGGCAGGCAAAATCAGGAGGCAGAGCAATATGTTCCAAATGAAAGAACAGGACAAAATTATAGCAGGACATCTAAGCAAAACAGAAATAAGTAATAGGCCTGTTGGAGAATTTAAAGTAATGATTATAAAGACGCTCACTGGACTTCAGAAAAGGGTGTAGGACATCAGTGAGACCCTTGACAAAGAGATAAAAAATAACGTCCAATATGAAGAACTCCATAAATGAAAGTTAAAATACAATAGAACTTCTCAAACTCAATACACAAGAAACAAATAAACAAATCAAAAAATGGGCAGAAGATATGAACAGACAATTTTCCAATGAAGACATACATGGCTAACAGACACATGAAAAAATGTTCAAAATCATTAGCCATCAGGGAAATTCAAATCAAAACCACACTGAGATACCACCTTACGCCAGTTAGAATGGCAAAGATAGACAAGGCAAGAAACAACAATTGTTGGAGAGGATGTGGAGAAAGGGGATCCCTCCTACATTGTTGGTGGGAATGCAAGTTGGTACAGCCACTCTGGAAAACAGTGTGGAGGTCCCTTAAAAAGTTAAAAATTGAACTACCCTATGACCCAGCCATTGCACTACTGGGTGTTTACCCCAAAGATACAGACGTAGTAAAGAGAAGGGCCATATGCACCCCAATGTTCATAGCTGCATTGTCCACAATAGCCAAATCATGGAAGGAGCCGAGATGCCCTTCAACAGATGACTGGATTAAGAAGCTGTGGTCCATATATACAATGGAATATTACTCAGCTATCAGAAAGAACGAATTCTCAACATTTGCTGCAACATGGACGGCACTGGAGGAGATAATGCTAAGTGAAATAAGTCAAGCAGAGAAAGACAATTATCATATGATTTCTCTCATCTATGGAACATAAGAACTAGGANGGGGGCCTCAGAGGGGAGGGGGGTGGGGGAATGGGGATAGACCAGTGATGGGTAGTAAGGAGGGCACGTATTGCATGGTGCACTGGGTGTTATACACAACTAATGAAGCATCGAGCTTTACATCAGAAGCCAGGGATGTACTGTATGGTGACTAACATAATATAATAAAAAATCATTTAAAAAATACAATAGATGGAATAGCAGGCTACAGAAAGCAGAGGAATGCATCAGTGACCTGGAGGATGAGTAATGAAAAGCAATCAAGCTGCACAGGTAAGAGACAAACAAATACTGCATAATGAGAAAAGACTTAGAGAACTAGTGACATTCATATTAGAAGGATCCCAGAAGGAGAGGAGAGAGAAAGGGAGGCAGAAAATGCATCTGAAGAAATAATAGCTGAATACTTCCCAAATCTGAGGAGGGAAAAAGAGATCCAGATTCAGGATGCAGGTAGATCCCCAAAAAATTTAATCCAAGGAGGTATACATCAAAACACATAGTAATCAAAATGGCACAAACAGTGATGAAGAAAATTTTAAAGGTTGCAAGAGAAGACAGTTACATAAAAAGGAAACCCCATAAGGCTAACAGCTGATTTTTCAGCAGAAACTTTGCAGGCCAAAAGGTAGTGGCACCATGTATTCAAAGTGCTGAAAGGGAAAAATCTGCTGCCAAGAATACTCTATTCAACAAGGCTATCATTCAGAACAGAAGGAGACATAAAGAGTTTCACAGACAGACAAAAGTTAAAATAATTCATGACAACTAAACCAGCCCTACAAGAAATGTTAAGGGGGAGTCTATGAGTGAAAACAAAAAACATAAAATAAAAACAGGAAGCAAAAAAGCAAAAAAATTAAGTATACCTGTAAAACTCAGTCAAGAGAAGCACAAAATAAAGAGAAGTAAAATGCAGCGGCTGGGTGGCTCAGTTGGTTAAGCATCTGCCTTCAGCTCAGGTCAGGATCTCAGGGTCCTAGGACTGAGCCCTGCATCAGGGTCCATGCTCAGTGGGGAGTCCGCTTCTTCCTCTCCCTCTGCCCCTCCCCCAGCTCATGCGCGTGCACATGCATGTGCTCTTTCTCTAATAAAAAAATAAAATCTTAAAGAAAAAAGATGTAAAATATGATCCCAAATATTTGAAACATGGAAGGAGGATGAGAAGGATGAGAAACATAGAGAAGGATGAGTTTAGCATTAAGTGACCATCAGCTTAATACATACTGCTTTGTGCAGAAGGTGCCAAATACAAACCTAATGGTAACCACAAATCAAAAAACAGTAATAGCTATGCAAAAAATAAAGAGAAAGGAATCCAAGTATATCATTAAACATGCCCAGCAAACCATGAAAAAAAAGCAAGAAAGAATTGGAGAAAAACTGCAAAAACCACCACCAAACAAGTAACAAAATGGCAATAAATCCATACCTATTAATAATTAATTTGAATATAAATGGACTAAATGGTCCAATTGAAAGACGTGGGGTGATAGGGTGGATTAAAAAAAAAAGACCCATCTATATGCTGCCTACAAGAGACCTAAAGATACCTGCAGATTGAAAGTGAGGGGATGGAGAGACATTTATCACATAAATGGATGTCAAAAGTAGACGGACAAAATAGACTTTAAAATAAGACTGGAACAAGAGACAAAGAAGGACACTATATAACAATAAAGGGGACAATCAAACAAGAAGATAACAATTGTAAACATTTATGCACCCAACATAGGAACACCCAAATATATAAAGCAGTTCATAAGAAACATAAAGGAACTAATTGAGAGTAATACAATAAGGGACTTTAACATCCACTTACTATGGACAAATTATCTTTAATCAATCAATAAACAATCAAACAAACCTCAACAAGGAATCAGTGGCTTTGAATGACACACTGGACCAGATGGATCTAACAGATACATTCAAAACATTCCATCCTAAAACATCAGGATACGCATTCTTTTCAAGTGTGCATGGAACAGTCTCCAGAACAGATCACATATTAGGCCACAAAATAAGCCTCAACAAATTCAAAAAGATAGAATTTATACCATGACTATGAAACTAGAAATCAACCACAAGAAAAAAATCTGGAAGTACTACGAATACAGGGAGGTTAAATACCATGCTACTAAACAATGAATGGGTTAACCAAGAAATCAAGAAAGAAATAAAAATTACATAGAAACAAATGAAAAATGAAGACACAGTGATCCAAAACCTTTGGGATGCAGCAAAAAGTGGTTCTAAGAGGGAAGTTTATAGCAATACAAGACTACCTCAAGAAGAAAAATCTTAAACAACCTTACTCCTAAAGGACCTAGAAAAAGAAAAACAAACAAAATCCAAAACTAGCAGAAGGAAGTAAATAATAATGATTAGAGAGAAATAAATGATATAGAAACTGAAAAAAGAAAAACAAAAACAATGAACAGATCAATGAAACCAGGAGCTTGTTCTTTAAAAAATATCAACAAAATTGATAAGCCTTTAAGCAGATTCATTAAAAGCAAAAGAGAAGGAACTCAAAATCACAAATGAGAGAGAAGTAACAACCAACACCAAAGAAATACAAACAATTACAAGAGAATATTATGAAAACTATATGTCAACAAATTAGACAACCCAAAAGAAATGGATAAATTCCTAGAAACATATAACATCCCAAAGCTGAAGCAGGAAGAAATAGAGAATTTGAACGTGCCAATTACCAGCAATGAAGTTGAATCAGTGATCAAAAACCTCCCAACAAACAAATGTCCAAGACCAGATAGCTTCACAGGTGAATTCTATCAAACACTTAAAGAAGAGTGAATACCTATTCTTCTCAAACTATTCCAAAAAAGTAGAAGAGGAAGGAAAAATTCCAGATTCATTCTATGAGGACAGCATAACCCTGATACCCAAAGCAGGTCAAGACATCACAAAAAAAAGCGGGGGGGGGGCANGGGGGACTACAGGCCAACATCTCATGAGCACATATACAGAACTCCTGAACAAAATACTAGTAAACGGAATCCAACAACACATTAAAGAAATCATTCACTACAATACAGTGGGATTTTAAGATGTAAGCGTAGTTCAATATTTACAAATCAATCAATGTGATAAATCACATCAACAAGAGGAAGGATAAAACCACATGATCATTTAATAGATGCAGAAAAAGCATTTGACAAAGTACAACATCCTTTCATGATAAAAATTTACACCAAAGTACATTCAGAAGGAACATATCTCAACATAATAGAGGAAACCCACAGGTAATATCAGAGCTTTTCCTCAAGATCAAGAGCAACACAAGAACATCCATTCTTACCACTTTTATTCAACATAGTACTGGAAGTCTTAGCCACAGCAATTAGACAACAAAAAGAAAAGGCAGCTAAACTGATAAGGAAGAAGTAAAACTTTCACTATTTGCAGATGACATGATACTCTATCTACAAAACCTTACAGAGTCCACAAAAGAAAAGAAAAGAAAAGAAAAGAAAAGAAAAGAAAAGAAAAGAAAAGAAACACAAACCTACTAGAACTGATAAATGAATGCACTAAAGTCACAGGATACAAAAGTCAATGTACAGAAATCCATTGCATATCTTCCTTTTTAAATAATTTTTATTATGTTATGTTAGTCACCATACAGTATATCCTTAGTTTTTGATGTAGTGTTCCATGATTCATTATTTGCATATAACACCCCATGCACCATGCAATACATGCCCTCCTTAATACCCATCACTGGCCTATCCCATTGCATTTCTATACACTAATAACAAAGCAGCAGAAAAAGAAATTAAGAAAACAATCCCATTTACAATTGCACCAAAAATTACAAGAGATACCTATGAATAAACCTAACCATAGAGGTGAAATACCTGTACTCTGAAAACTATAAAACACCAATGACAGAAATGAAGAGGACACAAAT
Organism: Ailuropoda melanoleuca; assembly: GCF_002007445.2. Lineage (NCBI taxonomy): Eukaryota > Metazoa > Chordata > Mammalia > Carnivora > Ursidae > Ailuropoda > Ailuropoda melanoleuca. The sequence continues at coordinate 8,412,470 of NC_048223.1, read as the reverse complement.
AAAGGGAAAAACACTCCATGCTCATGGATTGGAAGAACAAATATTGTTAAAATGTCTATACTAGTCAAAGCAATCTACACATTTATTGCATCTCCATCAAAATACCAACGTTTTTCAAGGAACTAGAAAAAACAATCTTAAAGTTTATATGGAACCACAATAGACCCCAAACAGCCAAAGCAATTTTGAAAAAGAAAAGCACAGCTGGAGGTATCACAGTCCCAGACTTGAGGTTACACTACAAAACTGTAGTGATCAAAACAGTATGGGACTGGCACAAAAACAGACACATAGATCAATGGAACAGAATAGAGAGCCCAGAAATAAACCCACAATTACATGGTGAATTAATTTTCGACAAAGGAGGCAAGAATATCCAATGGGAAAAAGTCTCTTCAACAAAGGGTGCTCAGAAAACTGGACAGCTACATGAAAAAGAATGAAACTGGACCGTTCTCTTACATCACACACAAAAATAAACAGCATGGATTAAAAGCCTAAATGTGAGACCTGAAACCATAAAAATACCAGAAAAGTGCATAGGCAGACATGTCTCACACATTGGCCATATGAACATTTTTCTAGATATGTCTTCTGAGGCAAGAGGAACAAAAGCAAAAACAAACTATTGGGACTACATCAAAATAAAAACCTTCTGCACAGTGAGGGAAACAATCAGCAAAGCTAAAAGGCAACATACTGAGTGGGAGAAGATACTTACAAATGACATATCCAACAAAGGGTTAGTATCCAAAACAAAGAACTTAGACAACTCAACACCCTAAAAAACAAATAATCCAGTTAAAAAATGGGCAGAGGACATGAACAGACATTTCTCTGAAGAAGACATACAGATGGCCAAGCGACACATGAAAAGATGCTCAACGTCACTCATCATCAGGGAAATACAGATCAAAACCACAATGAGGGGGAGGTTAAGATGGCGGAGGAGTACGGGACACCTTTTTCAGCCGGTCCCCTGAGTTGAGCTGGATAGGTACCAGACCAGCAGGAATATCCACGGAATCAGCCTGAGACGCAGGAAGATACATCTGGATCTCTACAAATGAACATCTCCAGCGCTGAGTATCGAGGTACGAAG
>NC_048223.1:8247122-8407218 GCF_002007445.2 Ailuropoda melanoleuca | reverse complement strand
CAGAAAAGAAAAGAAAAGAAAAGAAAAGAAAAGAAAAGAAAAGAAAAGAAACACAAACCTACTAGAACTGATAAATGAATGCACTAAAGTCACAGGATACAAAAGTCAATGTACAGAAATCCATTGCATATCTTCCTTTTTAAATAATTTTTATTATGTTATGTTAGTCACCATACAGTATATCCTTAGTTTTTGATGTAGTGTTCCATGATTCATTATTTGCATATAACACCCCATGCACCATGCAATACATGCCCTCCTTAATACCCATCACTGGCCTATCCCATTGCATTTCTATACACTAATAACAAAGCAGCAGAAAAAGAAATTAAGAAAACAATCCCATTTACAATTGCACCAAAAATTACAAGAGATACCTATGAATAAACCTAACCATAGAGGTGAAATACCTGTACTCTGAAAACTATAAAACACCAATGACAGAAATGAAGAGGACACAAATAAAGGGAAAAACACTCCATGCTCATGGATTGGAAGAAAAAATATTGTTAAAATGTCTATACTAGTCAAAGCAATCTACACATTTATTGCATCTCCATCAAAATACCAACGTTTTTCAAGGAACTAGAAAAAACAATCTTAAAGTTTATATGGAACCACAATAGACCCCAAACAGCCAAAGCAATTTTGAAAAAGAAAAGCACAGCTGGAGGTATCACAGTCCCAGACTTGAGGTTACACTACAAAACTGTAGTGATCAAAACAGTATGGGACTGGCACAAAAACAGACACATAGATCAATGGAACAGAATAGAGAGCCCAGAAATAAACCCACAATTACATGGTGAATTAATTTTCGACAAAGGAGGCAAGAATATCCAATGGGAAAAAGTCTCTTCAACAAAGGGTGCTCAGAAAACTGGACAGCTACATGAAAAAGAATGAAACTGGACCGTTCTCTTACATCACACACAAAAATAAACAGCATGGATTAAAAGCCTAAATGTGAGACCTGAAACCATAAAAATACCAGAAAAGTGCATAGGCAGACATGTCTCACACATTGGCCATATGAACATTTTTCTAGATATGTCTTCTGAGGCAAGAGGAACAAAAGCAAAAACAAACTATTGGGACTACATCAAAATAAAAACCTTCTGCACAGTGAGGGAAACAATCAGCAAAGCTAAAAGGCAACATACTGAGTGGGAGAAGATACTTACAAATGACATATCCAACAAAGGGTTAGTATCCAAAACAAAGAACTTAGACAACTCAACACCCTAAAAAACAAATAATCCAGTTAAAAAATGGGCAGAGGACATGAACAGACATTTCTCTGAAGAAGACATACAGATGGCCAAGCGACACATGAAAAGATGCTCAACGTCACTCATCATCAGGGAAATACAGATCAAAACCACAATGAGGGGGAGGTTAAGATGGCGGAGGAGTACGGGACACCTTTTTCAGCCGGTCCCCTGAGTTGAGCTGGATAGGTACCAGACCAGCAGGAATATCCACGGAATCAGCCTGAGACGCAGGAAGATACATCTGGATCTCTACAAATGAACATCTCCAGCGCTGAGTATCGAGGTACGAAGCGGGGAGCCGTGAAACCGCGCACAGATATCGGAAGCTAAACAGAAGGGGGAGGGAGCCGCCGTGTCAGGGCGCCGGGAAGCGGTAGCCACCTGCAAGGGGGAGCGGACAGACCGCGGACCCGCACGCTTGAGACAGCAGGCTGAGAAGGGAGCTCCGGGAGCGCACGCGGGACGGCTGGCGGTTGGCGGGCCACCTGCACGGGGGAGCAGGCGGACTCGCGGACGGCACCCGCGAGACAACAGACTTAGAACGCGAGCTCCAGGAGCGCGCGCGCAGGGCGGCTGGCGGGCCACCTGCACCGGGGAGCGGGCGGACCGCGGACCCGCACTCTGGAAACGGCAGACTGAGTCCGTGAGCCGGGAGCGTGCACCACCAAGCATCTCACGGAGCTCCGGAGCTCCGGTGTGCTCACTGGATCGAGGCTGAGACCGGGAGCTCCGGGAGCGTCCGCGGGGCGGCTGGCGGCTGGAGGGCCACCTGCACGGGGGAGCAGGCGGACTCGCGGTCAGCACCCGTGAGACACCAGACTGAGACGGGGAGCTCCGGGAGCCCGCGCGGGGCGGCTGGCGGCGGGCGGGGTTGGAAACACAAAGGACAGAGACGTGCCGGCCCTGGAAGTGAGGGCTGGGACGCCGGGTGTGGGGCGCACAGCCCGGGATGCTGCAGGGTTGAGCAGCACCAACAGAAACAGAGTTAAAGTGGCCAGAACATCAGTGGAGAACGATCCGCGATCCCTCTGTTCTGAGACAGAGGCTGAATTTCAGCCGCTGCTGCTCTCTCAGAAGAGGCATAGCAAACCGCCAGGGAAAGCCGCCAGAGAACAAAAGCCCGGAAATACCGGCTCACAGGGTGCCCATCCCCATCCCCCCTCGCAAGGGACACAGAGACTCTACCCAAACAGGGTTTTCTGAGTACCGGCAGGCAGGCCCCTCCCCCAGAAGGCAGGCTGAAAAATCAAGAAGCCCACAACCCGGAGCGCCTGAGTGGCGCAGTCACCAAGCACCTGTCTTCGGATTAGGGTGTGTTTACAACGTTCCGGAAAGGAGTCCCTCATCGGGCTTCTCCACCGGGAACCTGCTTCTTCCTCTCCCACTCCTCTGCTTGGGTTCCCTTTCTTGCTGACTGTCTCTCTCTCTCTCAAATAAATAAATAAACTCTTTAAGGAAGAAGCCCACATCCCTAAGATCTCTATAAAACAAGGGCGCACGGCCTGGGTCCCAGTCAACACTTGGGCTCTGGACAACCCTGCAATCTCTCTTCATCAGAATGACGAGAAGGAGAAGTCCCCCCCAGCAAAGAAAAGATAATGAGTCTGTGGCCTCTGCCACAGAATTGGCCTCGGCCACAGAATTAATACATATGGATGTATCCCAATTATCAGAAATGGAATTCAGAGCAACAATGGTCAAGATGATGAGTAAACTTGAAAAAAGCATCAGAGAAAGCGTTGCTGAGAATATAGAATCCCTAAGGGCAGAAATGAGAGCGAATCTGACAGAAATTAAAAATTCTATGGGCCAAATACAGTCAAAACTAGAGGCTCTGACGGCCAGGGTCACCGAGGCAGAGGAACGCGTTAGCGAATTGGAGGATGGGTTAGTAGAAGAAAAAACGAAAATAGAAGCTGGTCTTAAAAAAATCCACGCCCACGAATGTAGATTACGGGAGATTACTGACTCTATGAAACGATCCAATGTCAGAATCATCGGCATCCCTGAAGGGGTGGAGAAAAACAGAGGTCTAGAAGAGATATTTGAACAAATTGTAGCTGAAAACTTCCCTAATCTAGCAAGGGAAACAAGCATTCGTGTCCAAGAGGCAGAGAGGACCCCATCCAAGCTCAACCAGGACAAACCTACGCCACGGCATGTCATAGTGCAATTCGCAAATATTAGATCCAAGGATACAGTATTGAAAGCGGCCAGGGCAAAGAAATTTCTCACGTACCAAGGCAAAGGTATCAGGATTACGTCAGACCTGTCTACAGAGACCTGGAATGAGAGAAAGGCTTGGGGGGGCATTTTTAAAGCTCTTTCAGAGAAAAACATGCAGCCAAGGATCCTTTATCCAGCAAAGCTGTCATTCAGAATTGATGGAGAAATAAAGACGTTCCAAAATCGCCAATCATTAACCAATTTCGTAACCACGAAACCAGCCCTACAGGAGATATTAAGGGGGGCTCTATAAAGGTAAAAAGGCCCCAAGAGTGATACAGAGCAGCAAGTCACAACCGATACAAAGACTTTAAAGAGAAATGGCATCATTAAAATCATATCTGTCAATAATCTCTATCAATCTAAATGGCTTAAACTCTCCCATAAAACGCCACAGGGTTGCAGATTGGATAAAAAGACATGACCCATCCATTTGCTGTCTACAAGAGACTCATTTTGAACCCAAAGATGCATTCAGACTTAGAGTAAGGGGATGGAGTACCATCTTCCACGCAAATGGACCTCAAAAGAAAGCTGGAGTAGCAATTCTCATATCAGATAGACTGGATTTTAAACTAGAGGCCATAGAGAGAGATACAGAAGGGCACTATATTATTCTTAAAGGAAGTATTCAACAAGTGGATATGACAATTATTAATATATATGCCCCCAACAGGGGAGCAGCAAGATACACAAGCCAACTCTTAACCAAAATAAAGAGACATATAGATAAGAACACAGTAATAGTAGGGGACCTCAACACCCCACTATCAGAAATAGACAGAACACCCTGGCAAAAACTAAGCAAAGAATCAAAGGCTTTGAATGCCATACTCGACGAGTTGGACCTCATAGATATATATAGAACACTACACCCCAGAACCAAAGAATACTCATTCTATTCAAATGCCCATGGAACATTCTCAAGAATAGATCATGCTCTGGGACACAAAACAGGTCTCAGCCAATACCAAAAGATTGAAATTATCCCCTGCATATTCTCAGACCACAACGCTCTGAAATTGGAACTCAACCACAAGGAAAAACCTGGAAGAAACTCAAACACTTGGAGGCTAAGAACCATCCTGCTCAAGAATGACTCGATAAACCAGGAAATCAAAAAACAAATTAAACAATTTATGGAGACCAACGAGAATGAATACACAACGGTCCAAAACCTATGGGATACTGCAAAGGCAGTCCTAAGGGGGAAATACATAGCCATCCAAGCCTCACTCAAAAGAATAGAAAAATCTAAAATGCAGTTTCTATATTCTCACCTCAAGAAACTGGAACAGCAACAGAGGGACAGGCCTAACCCACTGACAAGGAAGGAGTTGACCAAGATTAGAGCAGAAATCAATGAATTAGAGACCAGAACCACAGTAGAGCAGATCAACAGGACTAGAAGCTGGTTCTTTGAGAGAATCCATAAAATTGATAGACCACTGGCAAAACTTGTCCAAAAACAAAGAGAAAGGACTGAGATTATTAAAATTATGACTGAAAAGGGAGAGGTCACGACCAGCACCATTGAAATTGCAAGGATTATTAGAAACTTTTATCAACAGCTATATGCCAAAAAACTAAACAATCTGGAAGAGATGGAGGCCTTCCTGGAAACCTATAAACTACCAAGACTGAAACAGGAAGAAATAGATTTCTTAAATAGGCCAATTAACTATGAAGAAATTGAGTCAGTGATAAACAACCTTCCAAATAATAAAACTCCAGGCCCAGACGGTTTTCCTGGGGAATTCTACCAAACATTCAAAGAAGAAATAATACCTATTCTCCTAAAGCTATTTCAAAAAATAGAAACAGAAGGAAAGCTACCAAACTCATTCTATGAGGCTAATATTACCTTGATCCCCAAACCAGGCAAAGACCCCCTCAAAAAGGAGAATTACAGACCGATTTCTCTAATGAATATGGATGCCAAAATCCTCAACAAGATCCTTGCTAATAGAATCCAACAGTACATTAAAAGGATTATCCATCATGACCAAGTGGGATTCATACCTGGGATGCAAGCATGGTTCAACACTCGCAAATCAATCAATGTGATACATCATATCAACAAGAAAAGACTCAAGAACCATATGATCCTCTCAATTGATGCAGAAAAAGCATTTGACAAAATACAGCATCCTTTCCTGATTAAAACCCTTCAGAGTGTAGGAATAGAGGGTACATTTCTCAATCTCATAAAAGCCATCTATGAAAAGCCTACTGCAAGCATTATTCTCAATGGGGAAAAGCTGGAAGCCTTTCCCTTAAGATCAGGAACACGACAAGGATGCCCACTCTCGCCACTATTATTCAACATAGTACTAGAAGTCCTTGCAACAGCAATCAGAAGACAAAAAGGGATCAAAGGTATCCAAATCGGCAAAGAAGAAGTCAAACTGTCTCTCTTTGCAGATGACATGATACTCTATATGGAAAACCCAAAGGAATCCACTCCCAAACTATTAGAAGTTATAGAACAATTCAGTAAGGTGGCAGGATACAAAATCAATGCCCAGAAATCAGTTGCATTTCTATACACGAATAACGAGACTGAAGAAAGAGAAATTAGGGAATCCATCCCATTTACAATAACACCAAAAACCATGCGTTACCTTGGAATTAACTTAACCAGAGACGTAAAGGACCTATATGCTAGAAACTATAGATCACTTTTGAAAGATATTGAGGAAGACATAAAAAGATGGAAAAATATTCCATGCTCATGGATTGGAAGAATTAACATAGTTAAAATGTCCATACTACCCAGAGCAATCTACACTTTCAATGCTATCCCGATCAAAATACCGAGGACATTTTTCAAAGAACTGGAACAAATAGTCCTTAAATTTGTATGGAACCAGAAAAGGCCCCGAATCTCCAAGGAACTGTTGAAAAGGAAAAACAAAGCTGGGGGCATCACAATGCCGGATTTCGAGCTGTACTACAAAGCTGTGATCACAAAGACAGCATGGTACTGGCACAAAAACAGACACATCGACCAATGGAACAGAATAGAGAACCCAGAAATGGACCCTCGGCTCTTTGGGCAACTAATCTTTGATAAAGCAGGAAAAAACATCCGGTGGAAAAAAGACAGTCTCTTCAATAAATGGTGCTGGGAAAATTGGACAGCTACATGCAAAAGAATGAAACTTGACCACTCTCTCACACCATACACAAAAATAAACTCCAAATGGATGAAAGACCTCAATGTGAGACAGGAATCCATCAAAATTCTAGAGGAGAACATAGGCAACAACTTCTATGACATCGGCCAGAGCAACCTTTTTCACGACACATCTCCAAAGGCAAGAGAAATAAAAGATAAAATGAACTTATGGGACTTTATCAGGATAAAGAGCTTCTGCACAGCCAAGGAAACAGTCAAAAAAACTAAGAGACAGCCCACGGAATGGGAGAATATATTTGCAAAGGACACCACAGATAAAGGACTGGTATCCAAGATCTACAAAGAACTTCTCAAACTCAATACACGAGAAACAAATAAACAAATCATAAAATGGGCAGAAGATATGAACAGACACTTTTCCAATGAAGACATACAAATGGCTAACAGACACATGAAAAAATGTTCAAAATCATTAGCCATCAGGGAAATTCAAATCAAAACCACACTGAGATACCACCTTACGCCAGTTAGAATGGCAAAGATAGACAAGGCAAGAAACAACAATTGTTGGAGAGGATGTGGAGAAAGGGGATCCCTCCTACATTGTTGGTGGGAATGCAAGTTGGTACAGCCACTCTGGAAAACAGTGTGGAGGTCCCTTAAAAAGTTAAAAATTGAACTACCCTATGACCCAGCCATTGCACTACTGGGTGTTTACCCCAAAGATACAGACGTAGTAAAGAGAAGGGCCATATGCACCCCAATGTTCATAGCTGCATTGTCCACAATAGCCAAATCATGGAAGGAGCCGAGATGCCCTTCAACAGATGACTGGATTAAGAAGCTGTGGTCCATATATACAATGGAATATTACTCAGCTATCAGAAAGAACGAATTCTCAACATTTGCTGCAACATGGACGGCACTGGAGGAGATAATGCTAAGTGAAATAAGTCAAGCAGAGAAAGACAATTATCATATGATTTCTCTCATCTATGGAACATAAGAACTAGGAGGATCGGTAGGGGAAGAAAGGGATAAAGAAAAGGGGGGTAATCAGAGGGGGGAATGAAACATGAGAGACTATGGACTGTGAGAGGCAAACTGAGGACTTCAGAGGGGAGGGGGTGGGGGAAGGGGATAGCCTGGTGATGGGTAGTAGGGAGGGCACGTATTGCATGGTGCACTGGGTGTTATACGCAACTAATGAAGCATCAAACTTTACATCGGAATCTGGGGATGTACTGTATGGTGATTAACACAATATAATAAAATAAAATTAAAAAAAAAAACCACAATGAGATACCACCTCACACCTGTCAGAATGGCTAAAAATAACACAAGAAACAACAAGTGTTGGCAAGGATGTGGCACTGTTGGTGGGAATGCAAACTGGTACGGCCACTATAAAATGGTATGGAGTTTCCTCAAAAAATTAAAAACAAAACTACTCTATGATCCCGTAATCACACTACTAGGTTTTTACCAAAAAAATACAAAAATACTAATTCAAAGGGATATATCTACCCCTAGGTTTATAGCAGCATTATTTACAATAGCAAAAATATGGAAGTAGCCCAAGTGTCCATCGACAGATGAATGAATAAAGATGTGGTGATTATTTTATATATATTATATATAATACACACACACACACGCATATAACTCAGCCATAACAAAGAATGAAATCTTGCCATCTGCAACAACATGGATGGAGCCAGAGAGGATAATGCTAAGTGAAGTGAGAGTGAAAGACAAATGCCATATGATTTCACTCTTACGTGGCATTTAAGAAACAAAACAAATGAGCAAAGAGGAAAAAAAAGAGACAAATCAGGAAACAGACTCTTAATTATAGAAAACAAACTGATGGTTACCACAGGGAAGGGGGGTAGGGGCATGGGTTAAATGGGTGATGGGGATTAAGGCGTGCACTTGTGATGAGCACTGGGTATTGTATGGAAGTTCTGAATCACTATATTGTAAACCTAAAACTAATATAACACTGTAGGTTAACTATACTGGAATTAAAATTTTTTAAAAAGAACTGTGTGCTGACTGGGGTGGAACCCCTGAATTTTCCTGGGGACAGGGTACACATGCGCACCCTGCACTGTCAGTCCATCTGAAAGGCCACCTGGGTTTCTGCAATAGGACCCCAGGAGGGTTTGATCTGTACCCAGGGAAAATTTTAACCCAAAACAGATGGGTTTGAATATATTCTTCCCCTGACAAACTTCCCCTGGGGAAAGCTAAAGCAGACTGGCCTGAGGGTGTTTCTCTCCCACGGCGGAAGGGAAGTGTGAAGAAACAGCCTGAGAATGTGCTCACTCAGGATGATGACACAGTTTATGAGCACATCGTATGGTATCAAGGCTGTACATTTCCTGGGATAAAAAATATTTCCCTCAAACAAAGTCTTCTGTTTTAAACAAAATCAAACACCTTAAAACATCCCCCAAATCATAAAACTCAGGGCTTCCAGACTCCTGTTTTGACTAGCACACTAGAAAGAGAAGGAAGGGGGGGGGAACAAGGGAGGAGGGAGGGAGGCAAAGGAAAGAAAACCAGCCCTTCTACCTTCTTTGGCTCTTTTACAGATTCAACTGACTATAAGATGGTGGTTCTCACCCAGAAATGGTAGAAAATATTGTAAATTTTGTCAATTTAGATGTAAAAAGATTAATTGTAGCTACAAAGAAAGCATTGAGAGATGGAAAAACAAAAACAAAATCAGTCACTCCCAAGAAACCCTCAGTTAAAAAGTAACTTGATGCAGTGGCACAGTCGGTTAAGCAACAAACCACCTCTTGGTCTCAGATCAGGGTCATGAGATCGAGCCCTGCATTGGGCTCTGCGCTCAGCAAGGAGTCTGCTTGAGATTTCTCTTTACCCCCTGCCCCTCCCCATGCTTGCGCTCATGTGTTCTCGCTAAAATAAATAAACATGTGCTCTAAAATAAATAAATCTTTTTCTAAAAAGTAACTAGATGGATGGTTATATTTTATATTGTTATATAAAAGTGATAATTTCTTCAAAAATACTTCATTATAAACAGCAATTTCTGTGTGTGTGTGTGTGTGTGTGTGTGTGCATGTGTGTGTGAAAGAGAGAGAAGAGAAAGGGAAGGTTAGTTAACACTTGAAATACTCTGAACAGGAATCCCTGCTCCAGAGAGGGCTGCTTAAACTCTTTAGATATCATTATTAAAATCTATATGGGAAGTTTGTTCACCAGCTAAAAAGAGATCAGAAATTTTTTTTAGAACCAAATAGAAAAATGGACAAAGAATATGAACAGACAACTCACAGAAGAGGAAATCCAAGAGGCTAAAAGGCATATTAAGATACTCTCAAACCCATTAGCAATGATACAAATGCAAATTTAAACCAAAATCAGACTCACAGACCCACCAAATTGCAAAACTTAGAGAGCTGGATCATACCGACAGTTGGTGGAGCCCAGAAACAGTCATGCACTACTGGTGAGAACACAGGCAGGGACAGTGCCCTGGAGAGCGAGCCAGCACCACTGCCCAGGCCCCAGGAATTCCCTGCCCATGATCCCCAGAGAGGGTCTCTCAGACCCACATGGGAAATGGGGGTGTTGGTTGCAACTTCCTTCGTGGCACCAGGGAGCTGAGGCTGTCTGAAGACACGAATGAGGAAGCATGGCAGGATGTGGAGCAGGGTGACAAACGGCACACGGGACTCAAGTGTCAAGTGACAGATAGCATGTGTGCTCCCCAGACTCTGTCTCTCTCCTCTCTCAGCCCAGAGGCACTCCTCCCTCCAGCTCCTGGAACTGCTGACCACTGATGCTCTGAGTCCCTCTTGGAAAACTGTTCTGAGCCGAAGCAGCCCCTCACCCCAGTCCACCAGCTCAGTGCTTCCAAGGCAGCCCTCATCCAATAACAGGTTGATGGCGTAAGGCAGGCCCCTATCCTTAAGTCAGGGCAACTCTGCTGGACTAGCCCAGCTCCAGAGCTCCCCACAAGATCACCGAGATCTGCACCACAGATCAGGTCTTCCCCATGCCTAGTCCTGCCTCCCTCCCTCCTCCCCTCCCTCCAAGGGGTTGACCCTGGAACACAGAATATTCCCAGTAAACTTTCTTCAAGCTAATCTCTATCTCAGAGTCTATGCCTGGGAAACCCAACCTAAGACACATAGCAACATAAGGAAATCATGTAAGAATAGTGAATAGGGAGAGAAAATATTGAGTAACAGAATGAGATCTCTAACCCAATAGAATAAACAGAACAATAGATACACACAAAACTATACATGTTTTCAATAACACACATTTACACATTAAATGGCTTGCCTGTGTGAGGAAGGAAGGAACAGGAATGAGAGTGGGGCCTTGAACAGAGACCAATGAAGACAGCAGGATATGAGTTGTCAAGTCCACTAAGTCAACCATTTTGTGCCTGGGGTTCACATTAATACGAAGAATATTCAATGGAGAAAAAGACAGTCTCTTCAATAAATGATGCTGGGAAAATTGGACAGCCACACATAGAAGAATGAAACTGGACCATTCTCTTACACCATACACAAAGATAATCTCAAAATGGATGAAAGACCTTGATGTGAGACAGGAATCCATGAAAATCCTCCGGGAGAACATAGGCAGTAACCTCTTCAACATCAGCCACAGCAACTTCTTTCAAGACGTATCTCCAAAGGCAAGGGAAACAAAAGCAAAAATGAACTTTTGGGACTTCATCAAGACAAAAAGCTTCTGCACAGCAAAGGAAACAGTCAACAAGACTAGGAGGCAGCCCACAGAATGAATGGCAGAAGGTATTTGCAAATGACATTACAGATAAAGGTCTGGTATCCAAGATCTATAAAGAACTTCTCAAACTCAACATCCAAAAGACAAATAATCCAGTCAAAAAATGGGCAGAAGACATGAACACTTTTCCAAAGAAGACATACAAATGGCTACCAGACACATGAAAAAATGTTCAACATCACTAGCCATCAGGGAAATTCAATTCAAAACCACACTGAGATACCGCCTTACACCAGTTAGAATGGCAAAAATTAACAAAACACGAAACAACAAATGTTGGCAAGGATGGGGAGAAAGGGGAACCTTCTTACACTGTTGATGGGAATGCAAGCTGATATAGCCACTCTGGAAAACAGTATGGAGGTTCCTCAAAAAGTTAAAAATAGAGCTACCCTACGACCGAGCAATTGCACTACTAGGTATTCACCCCAAAGATACAGATGTAGTGAAAAGAAGGAGCACGTGCCCCCCAATGTTCATAGCAGCAATGTCCACAACAGCCGAACTGTAGAAAGAGCTGAGATGCCCTTCAACAGGCAAATGGATAAAGAAGATGTGGTCCATTTATACAATGGAATATTACTCAGCCATCAAAGGATGAATACCCACCATTTGCACTGACATGGCTGGAACTGGAAGGGATTATGCTAAGTGAAATAAGCAGAGAAAGACAATTATCATATGGTTTCACTCATATGTGGAACATAAAGAATAGCATGGAAGACCATAGGGGAAGGGAGGGAAATCCAAAGGGAGAGAGATCAGAGAGGAAGACAAATCATGAGAGACTATGGACTCCGGGAAACAATCTGAGGGTTTTGCCAGGTGATGGGCATTAAGGAGGGCACGGGTCGTGATGAGCACTGGGAATTATACGTAACTAATGAATCTTTGAACACTACATCAAAAACTAATGATGTACTATACAGTGGCTAACTGAACATAATTTTAAAAAATATTACTAACAATAAACTAATGTGAATTGATGAAATGAAGGGCAGTTCAGGATATGTGGCTGCCTACAGAGACTGGGTCTCCACTACCCCTGTGTTAACAACAGGTAAGAAGGCAAGCACAACAGCCTGCTTCCTTCAGAACAGCACTGAGGTCTAGAGTCTCACTGGCTCTGTGAGCCCCCACTTTCCAGAGCACTCCATCCAGTCACTCAAATCTATGGCTGGCTGGTTCTGCCATCAGAGTATCTTGAGTACCTTTGGGTCTGGCCTGGGGTGAACCCGCCCTTCAAGTCACTCACAGCAGTTGCTAAGGATAGAGAGGGGGAACTTCCTCTTGTACAAGCATAGTTTATGTGACCGTTGTCTAACTTCTTATACATTCACTAGAATTGAGTTTATAAATTGTTCCTGTTGTGATATTTCTGCAGCAAAATGGTGGAGGATTGAAATACAGCCCCACAAAACTGTAACTGCCAGATACAACCAGTGTTTGCCAGAAGATCCTGGTAATTATTGAACAGCCTAATCAGCTGTGAGGCAAAGACCCACTAGCTGCTTCCCAAACCCCTTCCTCTTCCTGGCAAGCAGTTCCCAGCACCCCCTCCTCTCCACAGGCCCACAGTTAGTGTGGTCCTGTGATGAAGTTCTAGCCAATGGCATGTACACAAAAGTGACGCCAGCCACTCCAAGCCTGGCCCTTATAAACCTTCTGGGAACAGTCCTCTGGGCTCTTCCGCTTCTGCCATCAGACCGCCAGACGCAGATCAACATGCATCCTTGGAAGCTGAGGTAGACGACGGCAGAACCAGGAGATGGGGCACGGGAGGGAGAGCTGCCTGCTCCTCCAGAACACTTGTTTTGGATTTTACATGAGCAAATTCAAAAGGAATTAAAACATAGAACAAAGCTGGGAAAGTTAACATTTCATTATCTATTAATCATTCCTTACACTTGGGTTTGTGTGGTAAGGCTTCTAGCATTTCCTTAATTAGGTCTGTTTACATCTTCCTTCTCACCCCACGAATTACCAAAAGAGTCCTCATTTTATTTTAAAAATAACCAAAGGTCTTTTTACTCAAAAAGAGAAAAAGGATAAATACCCAGGTGTCAAATAGAGAAAGCTATAAGGACAGAGCTGAGAAGGGCTCTCTTTATGGGAGGGAAATCATAACAGTGGCCAGTTATAAATAAAATGAGAAAGGTTACTCATGCACTGGTCAAATAAGTATGTACATATGAAGCTTTAAATTATAGAAGAAACTTTGTTTTAATTCAGTTAAGTTCAACAGCCCCTGCCAACTGCCTGTTCTGTCTCCATTCCCACATTCTCACTTAACTAACAGAGCCATTCAGACTATCCAGTCTCCCAGCCCTGCCGCTAAGCATGACCACTTCACTCAGTTCTGGCCAATCAGACGGAGGGGGAAGACCCTGAGGGAGATATTCTTGCCTGGACTCTAAACAATGTAGCCTTTGCCTTTTCTCTTCTTCCTGACTGCTGCCAGAGCAGGGCTGAGAGGCTCTAAGGACAGCAGCCACCTTGTAGCCATAGGACACCCAGAGCAAGGCCGAGGCAGGCACGTAGAGGGTAACAGAATGGAGCCACGGGAAGAAGCCTGGGCTCCTTGTGGCTTTGCCGAACCATGGCAACAGCCTAGATCCCAACTGCCTCCCTTTCCCATGCCAACATTTTGCTATCTATTCAGCCAACTTGGTTGTGTTTCTCTTATTTGCAGACAAATGGATTCCTGATACCATATTAATCTTTCTGCTCATTTTCAAATACAAGGACTTCTTTTTTTTAAAAAAAGCTGTGAACTTAGCACTCTATAATTTACATAAATGTTCTGTAATTTATAGTTTTTTTGTAATTTATACTTTAAGGATGATATTCAAAGATTATAATTCTCAGAGAGCGAGAGATTGATAAATTGGAGCTTCTAAACATGAAAATATAGGTAATTGAAAGTCTAAAACCCCATTTGTAAAAATGTATTTTAAAAACTCCTTTTGGAAGAGATTGCTGGGGAGATAGCAGAGTAGCATGACCCTAAGCTCACCTTGTCCCATGGTTAAAACTAGATACAACTAGATAACACTCATATCAGTGTAAGTAACCCAGAAAACCACCCAAAGACTGGCTGAACAAACTCCACACACTGAATGTGGAGATGAGGTTACACTGAAGAGAGTAGGAAGGGTGGGGATCTGGGGGGGGGGTAGCTAAACGGACCTGGGGGACTATCCCCAGAAAGGAGGAACCCATGGATATGGAGAGGGGAGAGAAATAAGACTATCACACTGGGAAACCCGCACAGAGAAGACAAAACCCTGTAACATTTGGCTATGCAAACCAGAGCAGCCAAATTTAATGAGGTCTTACAACCAGCTGGAATTTTAAAAATCCGCAGGCTCAGCTTTGGGAGAATCAGGAGGGCAAGAGGAAATGAAGTCCCCCATCCTTTTTTTTTCTTTATTTGAGAGAGAGACAGTGTGGGTGGGGAGCACAAAGGGAGAGGGAGAAGCAGACTCCCAGCTGAGCAGGGAGCCCACAGTAGCACTCAATCCCAGGACCCCGGGATCCATTTCCAAGGTGCTGTTAGTTGTTCTAAGAGTGGGGCACTCTGACTGGGCACCTGGGGGGCTCACTCAGAGCTCCCCACCCTTAAAGAGACAACACAACAAATAGCACCGTGGAAATGGAGCGCAGAGGCAGCAGTGTGAAAAACAACTGGGGCATACAGCAGAGAAAGTTGCTTACTAATCTCAGAGCATGTCCTGGAGGGACACTGATCACTGGCAAACTCCTCTAGGAACAAAGGACGCAGGGGGTACAATTTCCCTCCCCTGCCCCACAGTATAAACATACAGCCACCCGCAAGAAGCGCGACAGCACCAACACTCACTACCTAACTTCCCACCACACCACACCCCCACTTCGGTAGATCAACCCCCTCCCACCTGGCCTGCCTCAGCCCTGGTGCTTCAGAATCCCTCCCCCAGAAGATCAGTGCAAACCTTTCCAGCAAGATACCTCCCAGAACCGTGCCCTCCCATACACTCTTAACTGGAACCCATCCAAAGTGGTTCCACAAGGCTGGCAGTTTGCATGCAGTCCCTACTGGGGCCAGCACTACTCCAAAGTGACTCCTGTCCCAGGGAGAGAGAAAGATAACCACACGCACCAGCCTGAGTACAGCCCCAGCAGAAGACTAGGGACAGAAAGCTGCTCTGATTATAGGCCCTGCCCACCATCCAAACTTTCTCAGGGGACAACACAAGAAAAGTCCCCTGCAGTTTGGTGCTACTGCATCTCTGGCAAATGCCTGGTCTGACTTAATTCAAGTCCCCAGACTGGCCTACTAAACCACAGGGACCAAGATTGCCCACAACAGACAAAGAGAGCCACTGCAGATAACTGAAGGGGAAAATGGCTCAGCCACAACAAGGCACATGCAACACACATAGGCGACACCCCTGCAGAGCCAGGTCCTGGTAAACAAGGGACACTGCGCTGAAGGGCACCACAGGGCACCACCCTGTAGAACCTCCTGTTCATAAGACCACTACTTTCAAGAACGGGAGACATAACTGACTTTCCTAACACATAGAAACAGACAGAGATTCAGACAAAATGAGGAGACAGAGGAATATGCTCCAAATGAAAGAACAGGACAAAACCACAGCAAGAGATCTAAGCGAAACAGAGATAAGTAATGTGCCAGATAGAGAAATTAAAGTAATGATCATAAAGATGCTCATGGGACATGAGAAGAGAGTGGAGGACATCAGTGAGACCCCTAACAAAGAGATAAAAAAAAAAAAGAACCAATCAGAGATGAAGAACACAATAAATGAAGCTAAAAATACACTAGATGGAAAAAACAGTAGACTAGAGGAAGCAGAAGAACGAATCAGCAACCTCTATGACTGATTAATAGAAAGTAATCAAGCTAAGCAGATGAGAGGGAAAAAATATGAAAAAAGAAAACAGACTCAGGGACCTCCGTGACTAAATAAAGCATAATAACATTTGCATCATAGAGATCCCAAAACGAGAAGAGAGAGAAAAGGGAGCAGAAAATGTAATGGAAATCATAATGGAAATATTCCCAAACCTGGGAAAGGAAACAGAAATCCAGATCCAGGAGGCAGAGAGACCTGAACAAAATCAACCCAAGTAGGTATACTCCAAAACGCAGTAATTAAAACAGCAAAAAGTAGTGATAAAGAGAGAATTTTAAAAATGCCAAGAGAAAAGAAAACAGTTACATACAGGGGAAAACCCTTAAGGCTATCAGCTGATTTTTCAGTAGAAACTTTGCAGGCCAAAAGGGAGTGGCACCAAGTATTCAAAGTACTGAAAGGGAAAAAAAAATCTTCAGCCAAGAATACAGCAAAGCTATCACTGAGAACAGGAGAGATAAAGGGTTTCCCAGACAAATAAAGGAATTTGTGGCAACTAAACCAGCCCTACAAGAAATGTTGAAGGGGATTCACTGAGTGGAATGGAAAGACCGTAATCAGAAGTAAGAAATGTAGGAAGCACAAAAGCAGCAAAAATATGTATATCTATATAAAAAAATCAGTCAAGGGACTCACAAAATAAAAGGATCTAAAGTAGGACACCATGTACCTAAAAACATGGGAGGGAGAGGAATAAAGAATGGGTTCAAGCTTAAGTGACCAACAACTTAATATATGACTGCTATATGCAGAAGATGTTATTTACAAACCTAATGGTAACCACAAATCAAAAACCAGAATAGATATGCAAAACATAAAGAGAAAGGAATCCAAGAAGATCACTATAGAAAGCCAACAAACCAGGTGAGAAGAGAGCAAGAGAAGGAACAGAGAAGAACTACAATACAACCATAAAGCAAGTAACGAAATGGCAATAAGTACATATCTATCAATAATTACTTTAAATGTAAATGGCCTGAATGCTCCAGTGAAAAGACACAGGGTGACAGAATGAATTAAAAACAAACAAAAAACGACCCTATCTATATGTGCGTACAAGAGACTCATTTTAGTTCTAAAACACACACAGATTGCAAGTGAAGGATGGAAACGCACTAATCATGCAAATGGGAGTGAAAAACAAGCCAGGTAGCAATACTTACATCTGACAAAATAGGCTTTAAAACAAAGACTGTAAAAAATAACAATAAAAATAAAAATAAAATAAAATAAAAACAAAGACTGTAACAAAAGACAAAGAAGAACATTCAATAATCATAAAGGGAATAATCCAACAAGAAACTATAACAATTGTAAATATTTATGCACCCAACATGAAAGCACCCAAATACACAAAGCAGCTAGTAAGGAACATAAAGTAAGTAATCAATAGTAGTACAATAATAGTAGGGGACTATAGCACCTCACTTACACTGATGGATACATCATCTAAACAGAAAATCATCAAGGAAACAGTGGTTTTGAATGATACATTGGGCCAGATGGATTTAACAGATATATTCAGAACATTCCATCCTAAACAGCAGCATATACATTCTTTCAAGTGCACATGGAATATTCTCCAGAATAAGTCACATGTTAGGTCACAAAACAAGCCACAACAAATTCAAAAAGACTAAAGTCATACCATGCATCTTCTCTGACCACAATGTTATGAAACTAGTAATCAACCACAAGAAAAAATCTGTAAATACCACAAAGAAGTGGAAGTTAAGTAATGTGCTACTAAATAATGAATGGGTCAACCAAGAAATCAAAGAGGAAATAAAAAAAAATACATGGAGACAAATGAAAACACAACAGTCCAAAATCTTTGGGATGCAACAAAAGCTATTCTAAGAGGGAATTTTATAGCAACACAGGCGTGCCTCCAGAAGCAAGAAAAATTCCAAACCAACAACCTAACCTTACACCTAACAGAGCTAGAAAACGAACAACAAACAAAACTCAAACCCAGTAGAAGAAAATAATAAAGATTAAAGCAGAAATAAATGAAATAGGAACTAAAAAAATAAAAACAGAACAGATCAATGAAACCAGGAGCTGTTGTTTTTTATTTTAAAGATCATCAATACTGAAAATTTTTAGCCGGATTCATCAAAAAGAAAAAAAGAAAGAAAAGAATAGAGAGGACTCAAATAAAATCAGAAGTGAAAGAGGAGAAATAACAATGAAAAAATAGAAACACAAAGGATTGTAAGAAAATATTATGAAAAATTATATGCCAATAAATAGAACAACCTAGAAGAAATGGCTAAATTCCTAGAAATACATAACCTCCCAAAACTGAATCAGGAAAAAATAGAAAATCTGAACATGCTAATTAACAGCAACTAAGTTGAATCAGGAATCAAAAAATTTCCAACAAACAAAAGTCCAGGACCACACGGCTTCACAGGTGAATTCTACCAAACATTTAAAAAGAAAATTAAAATGCTTATTCTTCCCAAACTGCTCCAAAAAATAGAAGAGGAAGGAAAAATTCCAAATTCATTCTAGGAGGACAGCATTACCCAGAAACCAAAACCAGATAGCAATGCCACAAAAAAAAAAAAAAAGAGAGACTATAGGCCAATATCCCTGATGAACACAGATACAAAAATCCTCAACAGTATATTAGCAAACCAAACCCACCAATACATTAAAAAAATTATTTCTCACAATCAGGTGGGATTTATTCCTAGGATGCAAGGGTGATTCAATATTCACGAATCAATCGACATGAGATGATACATCACAACAACAAGAGAAAGGATAAAAACTATATGATCATTTCAATAGACGCAGAAAAAGCTTTGGACAAAGTACAACATCCATTCATGATAAAAACCCTCAACAAAGTAGGTTTAGAGGGGACATATCTCCACATTATAAAGCCTACAGCTAACATCATACTCAATGGGAAAAAGTTCTGAGAGTTCTTCCCCTAAGATCAGGAACAAAACAAGGAGGTCCATTCTCACTGCTTTTATTCAACATAGTACTGAAACTCCTACCCACACCAATCAGATGGGGGAAAAGGAATAAAAGGCATCTAAATGGGTAAGAAGTAAAACTTTCACTATTGGCAGATGACATGATACTGTATCTAGAAAACCCTACAGAGTCCACACACAAAAATACTACTAGGACCAATAAATGAATTCACTAAAGTCACAGGATACAAAATGAACATTGTATTTCTATACACTAATAATGAAGGAGCAGAAAAAGAAATTAAGAAAACAACCCCAATTACAATTGCACCAAAAAGAATTAGATACCTAGGAATAAACTTAACCAAAGAGAGGAAAAACCATACTCTGAAAACTATAAAACATTGATGAAAGAAATGAAGATGACACCAACAAAGGAAAAGACAGTCCATCCTCATGGACTGGAAGAACAAATAATTGTTAAAATGACCATACAACCCAAAGCAATCTGCAAATTTAATGCAATCCCTATCAAAATACCAATAGCATTTCTCATAGAACTAGAACAAACAATCCTAAAAAATTTTTATGGGACCCACAAAAGATCCTAAATAGTCATAGCAATCGAAAAGGAAAAACAAAGCTAGAGGTATCACAATTCCAGATTTTGAGATATACTACAGAGCTGTAGTAATCAAAACAGTAAGATACTGGCACAAAAACAGATACATAGCTCAATGGGACAGAATAGAAAGCCTAGAAATAAACCCACAATTACATGGCCAATTAATTGTCAAAAAGGATGCAAGAATATGCAATGGGAAAAAGACAGCCTCTTCAACAAATGGTGTTCAGAAAACTGTACAGCCACATGCAGAAAAATGAAACTAGACTGCTTTCTTACACCATACACAAAAAGAAACTCAATATGGATTAAAGACCTAAATGTGAGACCTGAAACCATAAACATCACAGAAGAGAGCACAGTTAGTAATGTCTCTGACATTGGTCATAAAAACATCTTTCTAGATATGTCTCCTGAGGGAAGGGAAGCAAAAGTAAAAATGAACTATTGAGACTATATCAAAATAAAAAGATTCTGCACAGCAAAGGAAAAAGCCAACAAAACTAAAAGACAACATGTTGAATGGGAGAAGATATTTGCAAATGACATATTCAGTAACGGGTTAGTATCCACAATGTATTAAGAAGTCACATAACTCAACACCCCAAAACCAAATAATCCAATTTAAAAATAGGCAGAAGACATGAACAGATATTTCTCCAAAGAAGACATACAGATGGCAACAGACACATGAAAAGACACTCAACATCACTCAACATCAGGGACATGCAGGGGCGCCTGGGTGGCACAGCGGTTAAGCGTCTGCCTTCAGCTCAGGGCGTGATCCCGGCGTTGTGGGATCGAGCCCCACGTCAGGCTCCTCCTCTGTGAGCCTGTTTCTCCCTCTCCCACTCCCCCTGCTTGTGTTCCCTCTCTCGCTGCCTGTCTTTATCTCTGTCAAATAAATAAATAAAAAATCTTAAAAAAAAAAATCAGGGACATGCAAATCAAAACCACTATGAGATGTCACCTCAACCTATCAAATGGCTGAAATCAAAAACACAGGAAACAACAAGCGTTGGCAAGGATGTGGAGAAAAATGAACACTTGTTCACTGTTGGTAGAAATGCAAACCGGTGCAGCCATTGTGGAAAACAGTATGGAGGTTCTTCAAAAAAATTAAAAATAGAATTACCATATGACACAGTAATTGCACTACTATTTACCCAAAGAATACAAAAACACTAATTCAAAAGGATATATACAGCCCTATGTTTATTGCAGCATTATTTATAATAGCCAAATTATGGAAGCAGCCCAAGTGTCCATTAATAGAGGAATGGATAAAGAAGATGTGGTGTATGTGTATACACACACACACGCACGCACACACACACCCCCCAATGGAATACAATAGAATATTGTATGGAATACAATGGAATATTCAGTCATAACAAAGAATGAAATCTTGCCACTTGCAACAACATGAATGGAACTAGAGAGGATAATGCTAAGCAAAGTAAGTCATAGACAAATACCATACGATTTCATTCATACATGGAATTTAAGAAACAAAACAAACAAAGGGGAAAAAGGACAAATCAAAAATAAACTCTTAACTATAGAGAACTGAGGGTTACCGGAGGGGAGGTGGATGGGGGGCTGGATGAAATAGGTGAAGAGGATTAAAGAGTTTGCTTAACATGATGAACACTGAATAATGTATAAAATTTTTGAATTACAGCGTACACTTGAAGCTAATATAACACTATGTTAAGCATACTGGAATTAAAATAAAATAAAATGTTAAAACAACTTTTAAAAAGTTTTCTTAAATATAAATATATTCTGACGAGGAAAAAAATGAAGTAAATGCAAGTATTTGTAAAGAGCCGCAAGTTCCTGACACAGGGCCCCTATGCTCTTGTAGTTTCCAAAGTGACAAGAACATTGAGAGCATGTTTTGTTCTAATATTTGGTCTTGTACCCCATTCCTGACACAGGGCTCCTAAAACCCTCAGAAATTCCTGGGTGATAGGAGAATCTTTTGTTCTACAGAGGTGACTTGGTGGGCTCCTGGAAGGGAGCTGGTCACCAGAAAGACCGAGCCATGATTAGAAGCTTAGAACTTTTAGTCCCACTCCCCATCCTCTGGGAAGGATAGAGGGGCTGAAGATTGAGTTGATGGTCAATCAAGCCTATGTGATCCTCCATAAAAATCCCTCTAATACTGGGTTCAAAGAGCACCTGGGTCGGTGAACACACCTGCACGGCAGGAGGATGGCACACTCCAGTCGCACAGGGTTAGGAGCTCCTGTGCTCAGGACCTCATCCTATGTATCTCTTCATCTGGCTGTTCATTTGTATCCTTTATCACATTCTTTGTAATAAACCTGTAAACATAACAGTTTCCCTGGAGTCTGTGAGCCATTCCAGCAAATGATCAAGCCCAAGGAGGTGGCTGTGGGGACCTTGATCTATAAGCAGTCAGAAGCACAGGTGACAAGCTGGGACTTGTGACTGGCATCTGAAGTTGGGCAGTCTTGTGTGACTGAGACCTCAGCATGTGGGATCTGACTCTGACTCCAAGTAGATGGCGTCTGAATTGAAGTGAATTACAGGACACCCAGCTGGTGTCACAGACAATTTCTTGCTCTGTGGAAAACTCACACATGTGGTATCCAAAGTCTCATGAGTGTATGAGTAAAGGAGAAATAAAGGAGGGGTGTTTTTCTTTACATGAAGCTAAAAATCCTTTTTTTTTTTTTTCAAAGAAGGCTCCATGCCCAGCATGGAGCCCAACTTGGGGTTTGCTCTCATGACCCTGAGATCAAGACCTGAGCTGAGATTAAGACTCAGAAGCTTAACCAACTGAGCCACCCAGCTGCCCCTAAGAATCCTTTAAAAAAAAAAAAAAAGAAGAAAACGTGTCACTTTCAATCTTGGCCTATGAAATGGTGGATTCTGAGCCAAGAAAATGAAATGAAACTTTCCCCTGACTTTTCTTTTAAAAAAACAAAAAAAAATCTTACATGAGCCTTATTTTCTCTAAATGATTACAAATTCCAGACATAGGTACTTTGTATTGAATGCTTTTCCTTCCAAATAAAAATGTATTGTATAATAAAACTGGGGAATTTAACATTTCACAGTCTAGTAATTTCCTTATAAATTGGAATCAGAAAAAAATCTGTTGGTGAATTAAGTTTTTGTTGAAACTCAATTTCTTATAAATGACTATGTGTTTTATCTCTTAGTATGTATGCACTTATTACAGAAAGCAAAGATAGAAACACCATGACATACTTAAATTATGCTAAGATTGGGTTTTACAGCAAAAGCAAAATAGCTAAAACTTTTTATGACTGTAATTTTCTGGATTTCCTACACTTATTTTCATATAAAAATGACAACAATAAAAAATACTCTAGTTACTCTTAATTAAATTAATATCAGAAAATATGTAAGTGGAATATCAATGTGGCATTACAATTAATATTACAACTATTATGTCAAAATCTAGATTACTAGGGTTTTAAAAAATAAATTGCTTCCAGTGAAACCAGACACTGTAAAATTATACAGATGCATTTCCATTTGTATTGGTTTAGATAATTTCCAATAAAAGCATTTTACGGATACTTGTTCGTATTAACTATAAGGTATTTTCTTATTGTTTTGTTTGTATTTTCTGATCTAAATTGTTTTGCGAGACTTTGGATTTATACCATATTGGGTGTTACAGAGACATATACCTCCTACCATATATGGATGTACTCCTTCACATCCCAACGCCTAGACAATTAGATGGGGCTGCACGACTTGTCCTGGCCGAAGGGCTAGGGATCAAAGTGGTACATATCCCTTCTGGGACAAAGCTCTGTAGAGCTAGGGCACGACACAGCAGCTCTCTTTTTTTCTGTTCAGGCGACTAAGGAAGCCAAGTGTTCCAGATGGTGGAGCTTCAAGATGATGCATCTTCTGTCAGCCTGGACCCCTGAATAGCCTTATGGAGCAGAACTCCAACTGACCCATGGTAGATAGGAATTATGATTGGGAAATAAACTTCTGCTGTGTTAAATTACATAGCATTATTCTGGCTAATTAACTGAGATAACGAGTATCTACATTCATCTACATGGAATGCAAAATGCAAAACTATTATCATAGGAGTTAAATAATGTCATTAGTAAATTCAAATGCATATGCAAAAGCTGGGTTCACATTTTAGGCCACAAAGAGAGTGACAGGATAATTCTAGGCAAAAACTTCCATATCTGGTATTTGTCCACATTCTCTACTAATTTCATGCAATGTCTGCCTCAGATACTGAGAATGTTATGGTTTTATATTCCCTCTAGTCCCTCCAAGAAAAAATAAAAAAAGAATTGTAGTTTTCCCCCTCCAATCACCAGATGATGCCAGCATGGAAAATCACCTGAAACTGTAAAAAGGAAAACATGCTTGTCTTTATTTGGGCTTTCCCAAACATTCAGTATTCCTTGAAATCTCTGCCTGATTCTATCTTTTTCTAGGACATGCTCAAATTCAGGAAAATTCCCTGGAGTCTGATCTTTCTCCTGCACTTTACCATTTCTTCCCAGTCTCCTACACATGCTCCGTTTTTTGACATCAGTATTAGTGTTTCAGGGTTTGGTGCTATGCCCTTGATTCCTTCACACCATGCTGTCTCCTTCGAGTAGCTCATGCCTGCTTTTGGCTTCACGGACTTGCAAAAGCCACTGCCAGGGCAGATCCCTCACCGGCACTGTGGGTGTATCTGAGGCCCCTCATGGGCACTGTCACTGTAAGCACCTCAAGCAGCCCATCATCTTCCCCCAACCAATCTGCTTCTCTTCCTCTGACCCTCACTTGACATCACCACCAACCCAGATACCTGGGCTGTTATCCTTGGAAATCCCCACTTATTCAAAGTTGGGATATTTTTTCCCCCTCATTCCTTATTTTTTTCTAATATACAGACCTACTCTTCTCATACACAATCACTCTCCCCCATGCTATGCACCAGCCCAGTCTCTCCCCACTCCTTTCCAATTCAACCCTGCTTCAAGTGAGCCTTCTAAATACAAATCACACCCACATCTTCCAGTGCCTCTGAGGGCCCATCCTCCCCTCACCATTATCTCTAGGTCCTTTGCTGTCCCACCTCTGCTGTTCTATTAAGCCACTTTTCTCTCCTCTCCTGGTACTCTGAATTCCAGCCATACCAAACTGTTTGTGTGTCCCTGGACTCTGCATACACCCACCCTTCTGGGCCCTTGCTCTCACTGTGCCTTCTACCTGAAATGCCTCTCTCTCATCTACTCATCTGACTAAGCATTGGCCATCATTTGGGTTTCAGCTTGGACACCATCTCCTCAAGAATGTCTTGCCTAGCCTCCCAGCCGACCTGGATCCCTCCTCTCTGCTTCTCCACTATCCTCGCTTCCCTCTGACATGGACCCATCATATCACCCTGCATGGCCTGTCTCCTAGCCTATCTCCCCAGCTCCCTCCCTCCTGGATGAGCACCCTTTGGGCCCAGAGAGGTGGATTCCCCCAAAAAGCTGAGGATCCTTTCCTCAATGCCCCTCACTTGCCCAGTCCCTTCCCAAGGCCCTGACAGTGCCCCAGCAATGTGTTCTCATGGTCACACGATTTGTCAAAAATAAGATACTTAAACAAAATCAGTTAACAATGCCATCTCTCTCCAGCTGACTTCCTCTCTGTGTCATTTCCCTTCCTGTAGTTGGCATTGGAGCAGCTGTGGGATCGTTTAGTGTGTATTTTACAAAAGGACTGGGCAGTCACTTCCAGGGAATACTCTTACCGCCCACCGTGCCGACTCCTCCAGCATCTTGTACAAAAGGCACAAGTCCAGAGATCATATGACAGCATAAACACGTTCCACAGCACCTGGGCATGGAAGAGAAATCAAGTTCAAAACACATGGAGTCAGAGCTCCATCTTACAACCACAGGGAGATTACAATTACCAGCAAAGGCTTCAGTGCCTATCCACGCTTAGATAGTGCTATCCTAGATAAAAAGGTCTCTCTTCTCGGGAATGTAGCTAATAATGTTGTATACACAACTATAAAATTTGGCACACATTTTAAAATTCTTTATGGGAATGTAACAAAATAAATTTTATCTTAATTCTTGTGCTGTAGGGTACAAACCTACAGCAATACTACAGACAGAGAACACGTCTATGTAGGAAACAGCACGTTTTAAACATCCCCGTGTTATCACGGCATATCTTGGTGGATCTAACACAACCTCTCCCCAAAAAAATCTGGAAGTTTCAGATAAAACTGCACACAAAATTACCACTGATGTATGTGAATTAACTTGAATTTAAATAAAATAAATTAAAATTTAATTTAAAATTTAAATTTAAATTTAAATAAATTAAAATAAAATGATGACGATCAGAACACTACCAAACAAGAAACAAACAAGCAGAAGGAAATACGATCCATACACTGAAAATAGAAGTTTTTTCCAAATTTACAACAATCCTCACATTTCTGTGACATACTATCAGGACCCATGAGGATGAAAGATATTTTACTAAACTACCAATAATATACAGTAATGTCTGACAAACGACGCAAGAGGCGAGACTGAATCACCTTTCTATCTTCACAGTAAATCACATTACAAAACTGTCTCTATATGAATTGACATTTAAAGAATATGCCATCAAAATAGGTTAGAAAAAATTATTACAGAGCTGTGTCTAGCTGTTAATTCAAACACAATACTATTTGTCTAGTTTTATCAGCTTTTAAAAATCTTAAATTTGATGGAATTTCTTTCTTCCTCTAAGCAAATATCTACTTTTTACCAACCTTTTTTTTTTTTTTAAGATGTATTTGTTTCTTTTAGAGAGAGAGCACGCACAAGCAGGAGGGGCAGAGGGAGAGAGAGAATCTCAGGCAGACTCCCCATGAAGCACAGAGCCCAACACAGGGCTCTAATCTCGTGACCTTGAGCCGAGACTGAGAGTTGGATGCTTAACCGACTGCGCCACCTAAGCACTCTAACGTCTTACCTACTTTTGCGATAATCATTTTGTAGTATTTTCTGGAAAGGGCACACAAAGGCTGGGTCCACCCCCGGGTGCATGGGGACTCGGTTTCCATGTCTCTCTGCACTGCCTTACCTTGTGCCTCGCTCAGAAAACAAGCGGCTTGGGAGCCACATGTGCTATTACCGCCCCACCTCTAAGTCTCCCCAGGTCACTCCACAGTGTAGTGCTCCGCCAGTGTCCAGTCCTTTCTCCCCCAAGGGCTGGGATACCTGGAGCTGGGGGAAGTGCCAGATCAGAGGGTGCACACACAGCTGCACACCACAGAAGAGCAAATATCCTGGGAACTCTGGTTTTGATGTCCACAGCCCCACAAAGAGCCCCACCTCTGTCACTGAATCACTAGAGTTATGCCAGCATCATAGAAAGGAACAATGACCTGAGAGAATCCCCCTGCTGTATGGTCCCACTCTGGCCCGTCTACAGGCTCATCTGCCCGTGCAGAAACAGAGCTCCTCTTGTTTGCTAAAGCAATAAGACTTCTCTCCCCCTCCCCCACCACTGCTTCCTTGGCAAGGGATGCTCAGTGAGGATGCGCAGGCCTGCATCTGGCCGGGTCGTCACTGCCGCTCTTCCTGCGGGCTGAGTCCAAGACAAAAGCTGTTATTAATCCTCCTGCTTCAGGGCTTTAGTAGATTGTGAAAAGCATTTTCTCCTGGGTGTGCTTAAAAGGACCTAGGGCGTTGCTGTCCTGGCTTGCCTCAAAGTGTCCTCCAAAGGGAAGCTGCCACCTTGGACACTTCTTAGAAGGTCCACATTCTGCTGATGTCTCCCACCTACCCGAGTGCTGAGCAGAAGCTGTGCACAGAGCCAGGCCTCCACCACGTGGACCGGCCCCACTGGCCAGCACAGAAAAGGACTTTCACACCGAGTTACACAACTGACAGAAGGAGCTCCAGCCTGTGCTCCGACAGCGCCTCGTCTTCCCTGCTCTGCTAGAAATAACCAGAGGGCAATTCTGGTAAGAATAACTATAGGGCACAAGCACATCCTAAGTGCCTTATTTTTATAGTTAACCTTCCAACAACCTACGAGGTGTACTTTTATTAACCCCATTTTGCAGATGTGGAAATTGAAGTCCAGAAGGGCTAAGTGATCTGCCCAAGGACAAGCAGCTGGTGATGGTATTAAAACAGACAATTAGACCCTGTGTTTAACACTGTTTTCTTAATTGTAAAATAACTGATCACAGCAACCCCATAACCACACACCTACTTGGTGCCAGACCCTGGGCGAGGCGATGGCAAGCCACAGATGAGAAAGACATTTGCTTCTCCCAGTGCCTGTAAGGAGCCCTTGGGCTGGTGGGTGGGGGCGGAGACAGACATTTGAGGAGGGGATTTTAACAGAGCGATAATGCAAATACAATGTGTGCTAATGGAAGGAAGCCTTGACAAGTAGGAAATGTTTGCTAATGCAGGTCTAAAAGAGAGCTATTTTGTTTCTCATAGTCGTTTTCTACAGAAGTCCCTCCACATTACATCTGTAACAGAGCTGCTTTTACAGGAGGGCAGGAAAACACACAGGTGCAGAGCCAGTGTCAAATCTTCATTTCGATTGTCTTATGATTCTTGATAGCAACTCCTATTTCTTATAGGATACCCATTCAATCGCCACCATTTCCCAGGCTAAAAACCATTCTGAGGCTCAGAGAGCTAAGGGGGCCAGAGCCAGGTCCCACAGCACAACCCAAACCTGAAGGCACGTCTGTAGAACT
Source organism: Ailuropoda melanoleuca (assembly GCF_002007445.2). Taxonomy (NCBI): domain Eukaryota; kingdom Metazoa; phylum Chordata; class Mammalia; order Carnivora; family Ursidae; genus Ailuropoda; species Ailuropoda melanoleuca. The sequence continues at coordinate 8,378,538 of NC_048223.1, read as the reverse complement.
GCCAGGTCCACTAGCTCCCCAGCACCCAACACCGCCTTTTCCAGAATACGGCCATTCCACCACCAAGGGGCTGCCGCAAGACCTGGGACGGGACAGACCCCAGGCGGAGCTGGAGATGTTGAGCACTCCTCCTCCCCCCGCCCCACTACAACTGCTTTACCTCCCCAGGCCCAAGATTCATTGCCACCGGCGTTCGGGGCCTGAGCTCAGCTCTCTGGGGACCACGCTGGAGGTGCATGGTGACTCAGGGCCTCCACTCTAAATTCCTATTAAGCACTCTAGATTTAATAGCTGCTATTAATACAAATTATGCTTCATTAAGCGTGAAGCTAAGGAGAACTCAGCTCAGAGGCTCCAGTTCAATACAGGGCTGAAGGACAAACAGAACAGCTATTTTTAATCCTGGCAATGTCAATGGAGGGAGAGCAGCCTGACATTGCATGTGCCCGCCGCAACTGCTACAAATGCAGTTTTTCACATTTCACATAAATATCTCTTGTTTTCAGCTCAAGGTGTATAACAGAGGTAAGCCTTTCTAATTCTTGAGGGATGGGGATACCACCCCCCATCTTTCCCTTCAGCAAACATTTTTCTGGGAAGCCTGAGGAGGAGCGGGGAGGGAGGAGCTCTCAGTAGGTCCTCGGGCAGACCCTGCCCCACACCTCTGAGCAGGCTCCACTCTCACAGGCCTGTCCTGCTGCCCTTGCCGTCAGCTCGCTGGGTGTGCAAGCTGCAGCGTTTCCAGAGACCACTCAAGAGTACGTCAAAATCATACCCGTGGGGTCCTTCTAGATCAGGGGTCAACAAATATTTTCTGTAAAAGGCCAGAGACAAACTATTTTAGATTTCATGGGCCCTGTGATCTCTGTTCCACCTATTCAACCCTGCCGTTGTAACGCAACAGCCGCCACAGAGTACTCATAAAGTAATGCCCATGACCGGACTGCAATAAAACTTCATTTACAAAAATGGGGGGTGGGCCAGATTTGGCTCCCAGGCTGTAGGGTTTCCTACCTCTGTCTGATTCAAATTGACTGTTCCATCCTAGATGTTTTCACAACGGGTGTAAGCTTAGTCTTCTTTAAACATAGTTATATCACCTATATCTGTTTACCTCCTACAAGGTTACATACAACTCGCATTCATTTAAAAAAAAAAACAACAAAAAAACCCTCTACATGATGCCAGTGCAAGATTACGGCATTACCACGTCTGGATTGGTTGAATTTACTTAGTATCTCCACTATGCTTAACGAAGTCTGTGATACACATTCACAGAGGTGCAATTTGCAATTTGCTTTTGCTGAGAAGTCGGTTTGCATGCTTTTATGTTTTGTATAGCACATGATCATTTTTATTGGTTCTAAGAATCTGCAATGGGTTCTGCTAACGAACTAAATTCTCCAGTTCATTCACTGTGGTAGGTGTATTAGTCACGGTTCTCCAGAGAAACAGAGCCAATATATGTAATAAGGTATTGGCTCATGCAATTAGAGGCTGAGAAGTTCCATGATCTGCTGCCTGCAAGCTGGAGAAGCCAGGAAGGCCAGTAGTGTGGTTCAAGGGCCTGTGAGCCAGAGAGCTGATGGTGCAGATTCCTTGAATCTGAAGGCAAAGGGCAGAAGACTGACATTCAGCTCAGCAGTCAGGCAGAGAAAGAATTCTCCCTCCCTCTGCCTTTTTGTTCTACTCAGGCCCTCGAAAAGTTAGAAGATACCCACCTGCTCTGAGGAGGGCCATCAGGTGTACTCAGTCTACTAATTCAAATGCTAATCTCTTCTAGAAACACCCTCACAGACACCCCCAGAAATAATGTTAAACCAGGTGTCTGAGCATCCCATGGCCCAGTCAGGTGACACATAAAATTAACCATTACAGTAGGTTAGATACTTGTTCAGGTAATATTTATTCCCGCCTCCTTTCGAGAAGTTCATTGCCCTTGAGTTTGATGTGAATCACCTTGGCCAATGGGAAGTCAGAATACATCAAAGAAGAGACTTAGAGTTTGGCCTGCCTTTCCCTACAAGTGCGTGCCAGTAAGGTGGTAGAGCTGCTTCCAAGAGTACGTGAGGAACAGACTTCCCTAGCCCTCAAAAAAAGGCATTAAAAAAAAAAAAAAAGAATGCTTGAATAAGATTTTTCAGGGAAAAAAGTAACAAAAAATATTTAAAAATAATTGCTATGCCAGATGTGAAACTAGTTACTGTCCTACAGAGCAATAAAACCATAATTTGTTTTTTTTTCCTATCAAGAACTCAAGTCAGCACGTAACTTTACAATGTCTGAGCTCTAATAAATGGTAAAACACAAGGTCAAACACAGTAACATCTCATAAACAATTAGATAATCCTTAGTTGAGCCTGTTTTGTTTTGTTTTTCAAAGATTTATTTGAGAAAGAGCACGAGCAGGGAGGGGGAAGAGAGAATCTCAAGGAGACTCCCTACTGAGCGCGGAGCCCAAGATCATGACCTGAGCTGGAGAGTGGGACGTTTAACCGACTGAGCCACGCAGGCACCCCTAGGCTGAGCGTGTTAGCCATTTAAAATTCCTACGTTTTTGCCTTATTTTCAAGCTTCAAGTAAATTTTCTTTACCATCATTTGAGAGAGACACCACCATCCTAGAGAATACCTTGGGGTATAAAGGAAAACCATGTCCTGAACAAGCACACCCTGGAACTCCTTAGGAGGAGAAGACCTGGCAATGCTCCCGCTGACTCATTCGGCCCATGCAGATAAACTGCGCACTCTGTGCACCTTGTTGCCTGGGCTGTTCCACCTGGAGCAGGGGATGAATAGGAAGAATCCCTGAGGAGGAAGGCCCGACTCATTTTCCCACAGGCACGGCTTTAGAGGATTGCCTTGGACTCACACTATGGCAGCCTGCAGCTCTGTATTCCCTGACCTTGGGGGCCACCGAGAAAGATGAACTGGTACAAATGTGTTAGGATGAGTGGTCAAGGGGTTTTACTGGCTTACTATGTCTAGCAGATGTCACCAAACTGAAAAATGTAATACTCCAAAACCCTCATAAAGATGCAAATAATCACAAATATTTTATTGTTCCTAATATTACAATAGCTTTAGTTCTGTCTTTTCCTAGTGACATAACATTTCTTGGAGGGAATTAATGGGGCTCACAGGAAACTATGAACCTCACTCAGGCTGTCAGACACAGGCAAAGTTAGGCGCACTTAGATTTATCTTGGTAAGTGGATAAGCATCACTCGGACCTCACACACCCAGAACAGATAGAAGGGGTGCCAGACGGAGTGCAGGAAGGTTTCCTGAATTTCTCAGGTCTCTGCCGGAAGTCTTAAGATTCTTCTCAACAGACTGAAGACCAAACTTGTACTGCAAAGGATCAGATAGCCAATACTTGGGGCTTTGTGGGCCATACCATCTCCGGTGCAAATACCTGACTTAGGAGTGAAAATAGCGATAGAAAATGTAAACCAACAAATGACTGCGACTGAGGGCCAATAACTTACAACAGGTGGCAGGCTAAATTGGGGCCATATTCTACCAACCCCTGCTCTAGACTACAGCAGACTCCCTAAACCAACGTGAGGACGACCTCCTTCGGTTGCACAGCCCTGATACGCCTACTTCCTACCCCTCCGTACCTAGGTCCTTAAAGCGAAGTAAACTGTCGGTCTGCTTTTCCCACCATCTGTGGGAGCTCAATCTTTTACACGCAATTAGCGCAGCAGCTGAGGGGATGCACACAACGCTAGCTCCTTCGTGTACTACCTACAGCCTGAGCGGCTGTGAGCTACAGCCCAACTCACCAAGGGAGACTAGACCGGGCATTGGCCCCCAGGGCCAGCACAGCTTCGGGCGCGCAGGTGGGGGGCGCGGGTGGGGCGGGGTGCTGGCTGCCCGCGCGCTCGCCGAGGGGCCGTGGGGCTGAGGCCGTCCTCGGCCAGCCCCACACCCAGGCCGGGACGACACGGACGGACGTGAAGGTGGAAGTGGTCAGAGGCAGCAGCCCGACGCTGACAGCTCCAGGAAGGGTGTGCGGACCATGAGGACGGGATAGGGGCACTGCAGCGGCAGCCCGCAGGCCCCGCCAAAGCCCCTCCCGGCTTAAACAGCAGCAAACCTCTAAGTTGTTACTTAGACCTTGAATTAGCTTCACTGTGGCAGTTGTGGTGAGGATCAATATTTAGCCTTGGTTAATTTAACTGGAGTGTGATTTCCTACTTGGAAACAATTGGGGTAGGATATGAATACATTAACCCATGGAACCGTTTTGCCTGCCCAGTGGGAACTTGATGTACACCCCACAAGGCATGGAATCAGGAGGGGGTTGGAGGGTGGAGGAACCCAGGGCCTTGTCTGTAGCTCTCCCACTGGAGGGTCTGTCTCAAAGATGCAACGGTAAACAAATACGCACTTCGTTTAACCCGCATTCATTTGTCAATCGCGGGCTTTTCTAGACTGGCTAGACGAGTTCTGGAGCAAAGGTAGGGCTGTTTCTAAAACTTTCTTTCAAAGGCTTTGTTTTCAGAACTCATTTCCCGCTGTTTCTTTCAAAGGAAAAAGAAAGTTCTGTACAGCTTATTTACTAGCAGTTTTTCCAAGGGAATTGGAATTCAGCATTTCAAAGGCCTTGTTTGCAGAATTTTTTTCTTCCCACTTTTTCCCTGCCAAAGACAAAAAGTTAGCTCTATGCAGTTTACCAAAGAAGTTCTTCCAAGGGTATTTGAGGGTAGCTCGTGATAGGGCCTCATTGACCCTTGTCTGTACTCCTAGCCTCTGTACTCCCACCCTCTGTACTCCTAAAGTAAATAATACATGTCATATGGTTTAACTAGGACTGTTCGATTTCCTCTTACAGGAAGTCAAATGCATCCTAACTGAAATAGTGTGTGTGTGGATAAGAAGGTGGACCAAGACATCCCTCTTAAGATAAGCCTGCAAACAAAAATTCCAATGCACATGAGGAAATCAAATCTGATAAAAGACCTAAAACAAAATAAATGAATAACTCCATGAATTCACTCCAAACAAAAGTAAAATTATAGTCTAAAAATGACTTTAAATAAATATATCTAAGGTCCTCAGTGAGAAGAACTATCACCGATAAAGGGACAGAAAGTATGAGACAAAATCAGGCAGAAGTTAAAACAACAAAAAACTCTCAAAAATTAAATATATAGTCATTGAAATAAATTCAATAGGCAAAGTGTACAAGAAACTGGACACAGTGTAAGAATGGACTCAGAGGAAGTGAGCTGTAAGATAGCCATAACAGAGATAATTATTAGAAAAATTATTAGAAAAACCCACTAAGAGACATGGAGGACAGCAAAGAAGTAATATTTGAGAGAGAAAAGTAGAACATTTCCAGGATTTAAGAAAGACATAAATTCTCAAATTAAAAGTTTGCTCTGAGCACAAAGCAGGATTGACACAGGGTTAATCCAAAATTTGACATGTCACAGTGAAAAAGATACAGAGAAAAATCTTTTAAAAACCCAGACAAAAAAAAAGATTGCTAACCAAATAAGATGTGGTGATCAGACTGTCCTGGGGTATGGCTGGAAACTCCTTCCTCTCCCTGGGCTGTCCTCACTGCTCTAATTTCAGTACACTATCTTTGCTAACACTCTCTCAAATGTTGATCCTGTCCTTAATTTCTTATGCCTTCCCCCCTTCCATTCCCCACATTTCTTCAATATTCAAAGCCCACTCCCCTCCCATCTCAGCGTTTTTATTCATACCTCCTCTTGTTCAACTCTACATTAGCCATTCTCTCTCCAAACATCACCTTTTTTTCATTTGTATCTCTATAATTTTTCCAAACAGGATTTGTGGTGCTTTGAAATCTGTATGAAATAGACAAAAAAGATTAACTGATCAGCAACCATCAGAACAAGACACTGAAGCCACAAGTCCCAAAAATATATGTTGCACAGTCCTTCACACTTACTAAGGTCACACAATTCAATGTGTCCAAAGCAAAAAGAGACGTACATTCAGTGCGATATTTTTAGTTTCCATAAAATACAAATGTATGAGTTGGTAAGGAGAAGTATTTCCACACAGAAGTCAGGGATACAGGGCCATGTTACAAGCTCTCTCTTGCTCCCACCCTCAACAACATTTCTGTGACACCAAGCAGATTGGGTAGGTGTTAGGTCACAGAAACCCAATTCCCTAGTGGCCTATTGAAGCCTCTGAAGGACCCAGGCTGGAGCCCAGAGCATGATTTGGCTATCATGGCTTCTCCCATCAAGCAAGCTACAGCTGACCAAAGTAGGCAATTCCTCTGAATGTGCATCTTTGGCAAATAGGTATTTATCACACATGCAATTCTTCATAATCAATGGATCTGTGGGGCTGCTTTAAAGCCTTTTTAAAATTTTCATTACTCTTTTCTCTTTTGCTTATTTTTAAGCATTTTAAGTATGCTTTGGTCAATTCTTCTAAAGGCATATCAATTGGATTGGATAGCAGTCTTTAACATATTAAAGAAGACAAAAGAAAAAGATGCCTCAAAGAATGCAGAAATTACATAAAGGACAAAACTGTCCAATTTTGTGATGTTAGGCACAAATATTTAAGCATATATGTCATTAGATGAGACATATATAGAGGAAACTTAACTGATTGTTTCCCAAGTGTGACAACAATCCTAAAAATTTACATGACATCTTCAAAAATAAACTACTAAATCAAAGGACATTTCTAAAATTATCAATAATATAAAGGAAATTTGAATCAACCATGCTGGAGGAAAGACTGAATTGCCATTTAATTCTGTCTGTAAACAGTGATATTACAAAATTATTAACTTGTGAAAAGTCAATCAAAGAGTATATAGCCAAAAAAGTAGCAAGAAAAACTCGCCCAGAAAACTCTCCTATTCACGAGATGAGGATGCCGAGGGCAAGAGTGATTGCTTCATGCTTCATGCCCCCAACACCTAAAAAGCTGGCCAGGGACAGAAGCTGGAGTTCCAGCCTCCAGCACACACCTCTGTTTCTGGTCTTGCAGAACCTGCTACACACCGTGCATGGGAACACAGCTCAGGTTCTGAGCACTAGTGGTGGGTTCAAACCTGGCCCTGTGACTTCCTCTTCCACACCACTGTCCTCTATAGGCAACTGCTTTGTCTGCTTAAAGCCTACATTATTTGTTGTTGTTTTTGTTTGGAGATGTTTTGTTTTTGTTTTATTTGAGTATAGTTGACACACAAAGTTAACATTAGTTTCAGGTGTACGACTTAGTGATTTGACAAGTTTATACATTATGCTATGTTTACAAGTATAGCTACCATCTGTCCCATTACATCGTTATTACAATATCATTGACTGTATTCCTTATGCTGCTTTTTATGCCTGTGATTTGCTCATCCATAACTGGCTGACTGTAATTCCCTCTCCCCTTCACCCATTTTGCCAAACTCCCTACTCTCCTACCCTCTGGCACCCATCAGTTTGTTCTTTATATTTATAATTCAGATTCTGTTTTTTATTCGTTTATTCATTTTCTAGATTCCATTTATGAGTGGAATCATATGGTATTTGTCTTTCTCAGTCTGACTTATTCATTTAGGATAATACCGTCTAGATCCATCTATGTTGTCTCAAACGGCATGATCCCATCCCTTTTTATGGCTGTGTAATATTCCACGGTGTACATATGCCACATTTTCCTTATCCATTTGTCTATTGATGGATACTTAGGTTGCTTCCATATCTTGGCTATTGTAAATAATGCTGCAATAAACATAGGGGTGCATGTATTTTTTCAAATTAGTGTTTTTGTTTTCCCTGGGCAAATACCCAATAGTAGAATTATTGTGTCATATGGTATTTCTATTTTTAGTCTTTTGAGGAAACTCTATACTGTTTTCCACATTATTGGCTATACCAATTTACATTCCCACCAACAGTGCACAAGGGTTCCTTTTTCTCCACATCCTTGTCAACACTTGTTGTTTCTTATCTTCTTGATTTTAGCCAGTCTGACAGGTGTGAGAAGATAATCTCATTGTGGTTTTGTTTTTGCTTTTCACAGATGATTAGTGATGTTGAGCATCTTTTCATGTGTCTGTTGACCACCTGTATGTCTTCTTTAGTAACATGTCTATTCAGGTTCTCTGCCTATTTTTTAATCAGATTGTTTGGGTTTTTTGGTGTTGAGTCGTATGACTTCTTTATATATGTTGGATATTAACCCCTTATTGGATATATCATTGAAAATATCTTCTCCCATTCAGTAGGTTATCTTTTTCTTTTGTTGATGGTTATCTTTGCTTTGCAGAAAGAAGCTTTTTGTTTTCATGTAGTTCCAATATTTTATTTTTACTTTTGTTTCCCTTGCTTTAAGAGACATATCTGGAAAAATGTTACTATGTTTGATGTCAGAGAAATTATTGCCTATGTTCTCTTCTAGGATTTTATGGTTTCAGATCTCACATTTATGGGGGCAGGAATGGGATAGGATGGTGATGGGTATTAAGGAGGGCACGTATTGCATGGTGCACTGGGTGTTATGCGCAAGTAATGAATCATGGAATTTTACATCAAAAACTAGGGATGTTCTGTATGGTGACTAACATAATATAATTAAAAAATATTATTATTTAAAAAAAGGATCTCACACTTAGGTCTTTAATCCATTCTGAGTTTATTTTTGTGTGTGGTGTTAGAAAGCAGTACAATTTTATTCTTTTACTTGTAGCTGTCCAGTTTTCCCAACACCATTTGTTAAAGAAACTGTCTTTTCTCCATTGTATATTCTTGCCTACTTTGTCATAGATTAACTGACCATGTATATGTGGGTATATCTCTGGAATCTCTATACTGTTCCATTGATCTATGTGTCTATGTTTGTGCCAGTATCATCCTGTTTTGATTACTACATCTTTGTAGTATAACTTGAAATCTGGAATTGCAACACCTCCAGCTTTGTTCTTTCTCAAGATGACTTTGGCTATTTGGGGTCCTCTGTGTCTCCATACATATTTTAGTATTATTTGTTCTACTTTTGTGAAAAAATGCTGTTGGTATTTTAATGGGGGTTGCATTGAACCTGTAGATTGCTCTGGATAATATAGACATTGTGACCATATTAATTTTTCCAATCCCTGAGCATGGAACATCTTTCCATTTGTTTGTGTTTTCTTCACTTTCTTTCATCAATGTTTTATAGTTTTGAAAGTACAGGTCTTTCACCTCTTTGGTTAAGTTTATTTCTAGGTATTTTATTACTCTGGGTGCAATTATAAATAGTGGGGTCTTTTTATTTCTTTTTCTCCAATTTTATCATTAGTATATAGAAATGCTATTGATTTCTGAGTATTAATTTTGTATCCTGCCACTTTGCTGAATTTATTTACTTCTAGTAGTTTTTGGTAGAACCTTTAGGATTTTCTATATATAGTATCATGTCATCTGTGAATAGTGACGGTTTAACGTCTTCCTTACCAATATGGAGGCTTTTTATTTATTTTCTTGTCTGATTGCTGTGGCTAGGACTTCAGGTACTATGTGGAATAAGAGTGGCAAGAATAGACATCTTTGTCTTGTTTTTGACCTTAGAGGGAAAGCTCTTAGTTTTACCATATCTAGTGTGATGTTAACTGTGTGTTTTTCATATATGGTCTTTATTAGGTTGAAGTATGTTCCCTCTAACCCTGTTTTGTTGAGAGTTTTTATCATGAATGGATGTTGAATTTTATCAAATGCTTTTTCTACATCTATTGAGACAATCATATGATTTTTATTCTTCGTTTCATTGTTGTGATGTATGATGTTGATTTGTGATTATTGAACCACCCTTGCATCCCAGGAATAAATCCCACCTGATCACGATGAATGATTTTTTAATGTATTGCCACATATGGTTTGCTAATATTTTTGTTGAGGATTTTTACATCTATGTTCATCTGGTATATTTGCCTGCAGTTTTGTTTTTTTGTAGTGTCTTTATCTGGTTTTAGTATCAGGTTAATGCTGGCCTCATGAAATGAATTTGGAAGATTTCCTTCCTCTTCTATTTTTTTTTGGAATAGTTTAAGGAGAAACTCTTCTTTAAGCATCTGGTAGAATTCACTCATGAATCCATCTGGGCCTGGACTTTAATTTTCTGGTAGCTTTTTGATTACCTATTCCATTTCATACTTATAATCACTCTATTCAGGTTTTTTATTGCTTCCTGGTTCAGTTTTGGAAGATTGTATGCTTCTAGAAATCTGTCCACTTCTTCTAGGTTGTCCAGTTTGTTGGCATATAATTTTTCATAGTATTCTCTTATAATCCTTTGTATTTCTGTGGTGTCAGTTGTTAGTTTTCTCTCATTTCTGATTTTACTCATTTGAGTCCTTTCTCTTTTTTTCTTGATGCATCTGGCTAAGGGTTTGTCAATTTTGTTTATCTTTTCAAAGAACTAGTTCTTCGTTACATTGATTTTCTTTTTTTAGTCTTTATGTCATTTATTTCTGCTCTGATCTTTATTATTTCCTTGTTTCTTCTCACCTTGGGCTTTGTTTGTTCTTCTTTCAAGTTCCTTTAGGTGTAAAGTTAAATTGTTATTTAAGTTTTTTCTTGTTTCTTGAGGTAGGCCTGTATTGCTATGTATTTCCCTCTTAGAACTGCTTTCACTGTGTCCAGAGATTTTTGGACCATTGTGTTTCATTTTCATTTGTCTCCATATATTTTTCTTTCATTTCTTCTTTGATTGCTCCATTGACTCATTGGTTGTTTAGTATCATGTTGTTAAGTCTCCATGCAATGTGTTTTTTTCCAGTTTTTTTTTCTTGTGATTTATTTCTAGTTTCATACCGTTGTGGTCAGAAAAGGGGCATGGTATGATTTCAATCTTCTTAAATTTTTTGAGGCATGTTTTATGGCCTAATATGTGATCTATTCTGGAGAATGTTCCATGTGCACTTGAAAAAAATGTATATTCTGTTGGTTGTGAATGGAATGTTCTGTATATATCTGCTGTGTCCATCTGGTACAATGTGTCATTCAAAAACATTTTCTTTATTATCTTTATTCTTTATTTCTTTCCTTATTATCTTTATTTCTTTATTTTTCTTTATTATCCAGACATCTTTTCTGTCAGATGATTTATCCATTGATGTAAGTGAAATGTTAAAGTCCCCTACTATTATTGTATTGCCCTCAATTTCTCTATTTATGTCCATTATATTTGCTTTATATATTTAGGTACTCCAGTGTTGGGTACATAGATATTTATAATATTATATCCTCTTGTTGGATTGATCCCTTTATCATTATCATTGTGCAATGCCCTTCTTTGTCTTCTGTTACAGTCTTTGTTTTAGAGTCTATTTTGTCTGCTATATGTATTATTACCCTGGACTTTTGTTTGTTCGTTTGTTTCCATTTGCATGGTCAATGTTTTTCCATCCCTTTGCTTTCAGTCTGTATGCATCTTTTGGTCTGAAGTAAGTCTCTTGTAGTTAGTCTCTGGCTCTTATTCTTTTATCTATTCTCCCACTCTATGTCTTTTGATTGGAGCATTTAGGACATTTACTTTCAAATTAATTATTGATAGATATGTACTTATTGCCATTTTTTAAATTTGTCATCTAGTTGTTTTGTAATTCTTCTTTCTTTCTTCTTCTCTTGTTCTCTTTCTTTGTGATCAGTAAGTATCTATAATGCTTTGTTTGGCTTTCTTTCCCTTTATTTTTTGTGTATCTACCATAGGTTTTGAGTTTGTGGTTACCATGAGTTTCATAGGAAATAGCAGTCCATACTAACCTGATGGCCATTCAAGTTCAAACACATTCTAAAACAACAACAACAAAAACTCTTTTCTTTTACTTTTTCCTCTTCTCTTCCCTTTTTACTCCTCCACACTTCACATACATGTCATATTTTACATCTTTTTATTCATATTTTTCTTGTGTCAAGTTATGACATTTCCTTTTCCACTTAAAGAAGTACCTTTAACATTTCTCTAGTTTAGTGGTGATAAACTCTTTTATCTTTTGTTTGTCTCAGAAACTCTTCATCTCTCCTTCGAATTTGAATGATAACCTTGCTAGGTATTCTTAGTTGTAGGTTTTTCCTTTTAGTGCTTTGAATATATCATGCCACTCCCTTCTGGCTTATAAAATTTTTGCTGAAAAATCAGCTCATAGGCTTATACGTTTTCCCTGGCAGGTAAACTTTTTGTTTCTCTCTTGCTGCTTTTAGGATTCTCTCTTTATCTTTAACCATTGACATTTTAATTATATGTGCCATGGTGTGGACCTCCTTGAGTTCATTTTGTTTGGAACTCTCTGAGTTTCTTGAGCTTGGATGTCAATTTTCCTCTTTAGATTAGGGAATTTTTCAGTTATTATTTCTTTGACTAAGCTTTCCACATCTTTCTTGCTCTTCTTCTGGGACCCTTATAATGCAAATATTTGTTCGCTTAACATTGTCCAAGAAATCTTTTAATCTAGCCTCATTTTTTTTTACATCCTTTTCTCTTTCTACTGTTCAACTTGTGTGCTTTCCATTAACCTGTCTTCCAGATAGCTGACACATTCTGCATCCTCTAATCTGTTGACTCCCTCTACTGTTCTTTTTTTAATTTCAGTTATTGTATTCTTCAAATGTGACTGGTTCTTTTTAACATTGTCTATCTCTTTATTGAAGGTCTTACTGAGTTCTTCGATTCTCTTCTCCAGCCCAGTGAGTATCTTTACAATCATTACTTTAAATTCTTTATCAGGCATATTGCTTATCTCGGTTTCATTTGATTCCTTTATTGAGGTTTTTCTTGTTCTTTCTTTTGGAGCATATTCCTCTGTCTCCCCAGTTTGCTTGACTTTCTGTGTTTGCTTTTATGAATTAGGCAAAATGACTACTCCTAAAGTTGAAGGAATGATCTTAGATATGCTGACCCCTATGTAGACTATGTATGCTTGGTGACTTTTGCTGGCTGACTGGAGCTATGGCTATATATGCTAGTTACTCTTTTTAACCATGACTTTTTACAGAAAGAATAAAGAAATAATAATAATAATAATAATAATAAATAACATAAAAGAAAAAAGAGAAGAGGAAAGAATAAAACCAAAATGAAAAAATAAAAATGGGGTGCCTAGGTGGCTCAGTTGGTTAAGTGTCTGCCTTAGGCTCAGGTTAATATCTCCAGGTCCTGGGATTGAGCCCCACATTGAGCTCCCTGCTCAGCGGGGAGTCTGCTCATTCCTCTCCCCCTGCCCCTACCCCCTGCTCATGCTCTCTCTCTCTCTCAAATAAATAAAATCTTTAGAAAAAGAAAAAAAAAACCAAGACAAATTTTTAAAAGTTAAAAAAAAAGTAAAAATTGAAGGGAAAAAACAAAAACATAAAACCACAGCTTGTCCTTTGTGCCCAGAACCACAGGACAACTGGTGTGGGCTTCTGTACCCTAGGCTCACTGAGGTCACAAGCTCTCCACGAGCTGGACCTGCTAAGGTGTAGGGGAAGAGAACATCCCCACAGTTTCTTGGCCCTTTTAAATCACAGCTTTTTTTTCTGTGCCTCAGTGTGACCAAGGCTGGTGTGGGCCTGCAAGCCCTCTGTCATGATCTGACCCACCAGTTATGGCATTGGGACCCTCCAATTATGGCCTCTGAACCTGCCCCTTATGGGAGCCAGACCCTGTTCTGGTCTTGGCCCTTGAGGTGGAGGGGGAGAGAACATCACCACAATTCCCCAGCACCTCTAAACTGCAGCTTTTCCTCTGTATCCCAGTGCACCTAGGGCTGGTTGGACTTGTGGACCCTGGGCTCACTGAAGTTGCAAGTACATGGAGATGGTTAGCCCTGCTTGCCATAGTGTCTAGACCTTGCTGCAGTCCAGGCTTCCAAGGTGGGGTGGGAATATAAACTGTGTCACTCTCCAGTCCCTCTGACCTACACAGCTTTCCCATAGCTCCTCCACCATTTGGCAGAGTTCTAGTGTTGTCTCTGTTATATGCAAGTTGCTTTTTTAAACCACAGGATTTTTTTTTTCTGTGCCCAAGGACAGAGGAGTCTGTTTCTGATCCCTCAGTGCTATTCCTCCCCACTGCCATTTGCAGGGATGGGGTGGGGGTTCTCCTTGTTACTATGCGTCCATTTCTCTTGCTGTTCTCTTGCCCTTCTCTCTGTCTTTGGTCATTCAATAGCGGTTCTGTCAGCCCTCAGTTCTTCTTTAGGAGGAATTGTTCTACTAATAGGTAGAATTTGGTGTGTTCCATGGAGGAGGTGAGTTGAGTCTTCCTATGATACCATCTTGAACGGGAACTCCCCTCCTGAAGCCTGAATTAATAAATGAGGAATTCTTTGTGCGTGCAAATCAAGGCATTCTGTCCATTCACCAAATACTACCCATAGACTTGTAGCTGGATAAAATCTCACTCACTGACTCAAAAGTTGTAGCCTTCAATATCATCAGCTTCTTAGCTTTTAACCCAGAGGTCTGTACCGATGGGTAAAGTTGTTTCAAGCAGTAGCACATAACCCAACTTCAGCCTTTCCCTTGAAAATTATTGCAATAAGGCTGTAAAGTCTGGAAAACAGGCTGTTTCCCCCATTTCTCTGTTCCCTGGGTGTTTTTCTGGGTTATGTTCTAAGACATTCATATGGAACATAGTCCCCAAACGTAAGACAGTTAATCACAGCTCAGACAATCAGTGCTCCAGACCACAAAGGCAGTTACTTCTCCATTATAGGACTTCAGACTTGAACTGTAATCTATACCATTGGCTTTCTGGGTCACAGGCCTTCAAACTACACCACTGGCCTTCCTGGGTTCTCCAGTTTGCAGATGGATCACAGGGCTTCTCAGCCTCTCAATCACATAAGCCAATACCTTATAATAAATACCTTTATTTAAATATCTTTATTCACTTATTTAACCTTATTTTATATATATATAATATATATATTTTATTTATATTATATATATATAATTTTTATATATTTATAGATATAAGTTATATATATATTATATATATATAGTCTTCTATTGACTCTGTTTCTCTGGAGAACCTTGACTACACCTAATACACCTACCACGGTGGATAAACTAGAGCATTTCACTAGCAAAACTCTTGCCGTACACTGACTGCCAGATTCTTAGAACAAATAAAAACGATCATATACTATATAAAAAACTAAAACATGCGAAATGACTTCTCAGCAAAATTTGTGATTACAAACTGTACCCCATGAATATGTATCACAGACTAGGTTGAGCATAGTGGAAATAATAAGTAAATTACCAACTGTAATAGTTAATTTTATGTATCAACTTGGCTGGGCTACAGTCCCCAGATATTTGGTCAAATATTACTCTGGATGTTTCTGTGACAATGTTTTTGAATGAGGTTAACATTTAAATCAGTAGACTTTGATAAAGCACAATGTCCTCCATGCTGTGGGTGGGCCTCATCCAATCAGTTGAAGGCCTCCCCCATGAAAGAAGGAATTCTGCAGCAGACAGCCTTTAGACTCGAACTGCAACACTGGTTCTTTCCTGAGTCTCTGTTACCTCATGAGCCAATTCCTTAAATAAATCTTTCTCTTTCTTCATGCACACGCACACACACATAACCACACACACATAACCACACACACACCCTATTTGTTCTGATTCTCTGGAAAACCCTGACTAATACACCAGCAAAGATGGTTTAAAGTAGTATGTGATCCAAAAACCCAATACAATATGCCACACCTTTGAATGTAGCCTGTGGCAAAATTCTTTTTTTAGTCCTTAATCTTACATTAAAAGAAAACTACATAGACCAGATGTTGCAAACTTTTGGGCTTTATCTAACCTACAGTGTGCTTAGTTAGACTACCAATGCAAAATTTTTGTAAATTTTAGAAGTATTTAACAAAAATCAGGATATTTCACTGTTGAGTTCACTTTTGGATTCAGATTTCTGCTTCTCTTGGAAAACCAGGGGAGCTGGTCCCATGGAGCTGGCACTCGTGCTTAGCAAAACTTGGCTGGAGCTGAGGAGCAGCTAATTTAGACAGGGTACATCCCCCCCATTCAGTCTCCATAGTCCCACCCTCCTGTCTGACACTCTCTGTCTCCCTTTTCTACATCACCTACCTGGCTCCTGCAGGCATTTAGGTGTGTGATCCCTGATAACAACAGGAGGATAATGAAGAAGAAAAAGAATTCAAGGAGTCCTGCCTTTCTATCTGTCTTCCACTAGAGTCAATGCTCACTGGCTGGGTGACTTTTGACAAGTCTATAACTTTTAGGAGCCTTGCTTTTCTCTTGGGTAAAATAGGGCTAATGGTACAGATCCTGCGTGATGTTTATGAGGATTAAATTGTGTAATGTGTGCACAACACCTGGTAGCTATTATTATGATTAGTTTATTCAGATGCAAGCCATACTCCATTCAGGAAAGACGGAGCTAAGCCAGCCAGGGCATAGAGGAGATCGGATTCATGCTGTGAATGCTGCTTCCTTATGCAACTTGAGCAATATGGAGTTAGAAAATGCAGTTTTAGATATTCCATTAATTCCTTGCAATGATCTTGGGAGGCTGCTATTGCTGTTACCCACATTTAATAGGTGAAAGTGCTGAGGTTCAAGAGTCCTGGCCCCTGTTCTCTCCTGAATACATCTTAGTATCACAGCTCTCACCAAGTGCATTATGACAATTACCTATGCCCACGTCTGCTTTTCCTCCTGGGCAATGAGAACCTCAAAATGTGGGACAAATGGGAGTCCTGCCATAGCCCTGGTGGATCACAGAGGGCCAGGCTCAGGAAAATGCTCAGCCAACCCTGGCTGAATCAGTCCATCAATAGAGGAAGGCGCCCACATCAGAGAATCAGCACAAGTCCCAGAGGCAGGTGCTGCTCTGGTCTGACTCCTAGACCACTGTTCTCTCCGCTCGACAAAACAGTGATATTTTCCCTTTCACTTCCTTCACCTGCTCTGGGACCCACTACTTCTTCACCAGATGAACATTGGGAGTTTCACCTGTGCAGTCAAATGTGGATCCCAAGGCAGTGATGGAGGCTCCAACAGAAAGAAATGTGACATCAAATTCCTGTGATGTGCTAGAGAATGCTGAAATGTACTACAGGAAGGTACCTCTGGCACCTTCCAGAATTGCCAGTACCTGGGCAGCCCAGGCTGCCCCCCTATCTTCACCGTACCCCTCCACCTCCCTAACCCAGGCTCTCCAGCACTCTGGGACCTGATTCCCTGTACAACATGAAAACATTGTATCTAACACAACAGATGCTGCAACAATTTTAAAAATCAGATTTATTTTAGTCTAACTTCCAAAGTCACCCATTTTAAGTGCACAGTGTGATGAGTTTTGACAAAAGTGTGCGATCTTATAACTACCACCACAGTCAAGACATGCAGTTGATCCTTGAACAATGCGGGGGCTAGGAGGGCCAACTCCCACACAGTTGAAAGTCCCCACATAATTGAACTACTAATAGCCTATGGTTGACCACAAGCCTTATCAATAACATAAACAGTCGATAATACATATTTTGTATGTTATACAATAATACATATTTTGTACGCTATACATATTCCAATAACATAAGCTATAGAAGAGAAAACGTTATTAAGAAAATCATGTGAAAGAAAACATACATTTACAGTATTTACTGTAATACATATACTGTATTTACTGAAAGAAAACATACATTTACAGTATTTACTGTAATACATATACTGTATTTCCTGAAAAAAATCCATGTATAAGTGGACCATGTAGTTCAAAAGTTCCTGGCTTCAGGCTACTGAACTGCATCCTGTTGCTATACTTCGGCTCTTTCTAAAATGTCATAAAATGTAAGTTTAGAATATATAGTCTTTGGAGCCTGCCTTCTTTTGCTTACCATTGTGCTTCTAACATTCAGTTATGTTCTTGCATCTACCATTAGGTTGTTCCTCTTTATTGCTGAGTAGTATTCCATTGTATGACTATACCACAACTTATTTATCCATTCACCTGTTAATAGACATTTTTGTTCTTTCCAATTTTTGTCTACTTTGAATAAAGGGGCTATGAACTTTACATAAAAATATTTTATGTAGGATGTTTTTATTTCTCTAGGATAAATAGCTAGAACTGCAATGGCTGGGTCATATAGTAGATGTATGTTTAACTTTATAAGAAAATACAAACTATTTTCCAAAGTGGCAATGTCATTTTGCTCTCCCACTAGCAATTTACAAGGGCTCCAGTTGTTCCACAACCTCCCTGACACTTGGCATTGCCAGTCTTTCTTAATCTAGTCATGCTAATGTGTGTCATGGTATCTCAAGCATATTTTAACTTGAATGTCATTTATGACAGCTGATATTAACCATCTTTTCATGTTTATTTGCCATATATATATCTTCATTGGTAAAGAGTCTTACCAAATCTTTGTCTGCTTTTTTTTTAATTGGGTTATTTAGATTCCCAATACTAAGTTTTAAGAGTTCTTTATTTTTTTTATTAAAGATTTGTTTATGTATTTACTTTGAGAAAGAGAGAGAGTGGGGGGAGGGACAGAGGCAGATGGCAGGGAGAGAATGCCAGGCAGACTCCATAACAAGCGTGGAACCCAACACGAGGCTTGATCTCACGACCCTGAGATCATTACCTGAGCCAAATCACGAGTCGGACGCTTAACCAACTGAGCCACCCAGGTGCCCCAAGAGCTCTTTAAATATTCTGGATACAAGTCCTTTATCTAATATATGGTTGGTAAATATTTTCTCCCAGTCCGAGGCTTGCATTTCCATTTTCTTAACAGGGTCTTCCAAAGGGCAAAAATACTTGGTTTCCATGAAGTCCAATTTATCAGTTCTATTCTTTTATAGTTTCCGCTTTTTTGTGTTTATCTAAGAAATCTTTACCTAAGCTAGCCACAAACATTTTTTATGTTTACTTCTAGCAACTTTACAGTTTTAGCTTTCATATGATAGTATGATCCATTTTAGGTTAATATTTGTATATTATATGAGGTCAGGATGAAGGTTCATTTTTCTTTCCAAATTACTATCCAGTTGCTTCCACACTACTTGTTGAAAAAACTATCTTTTCTACAGTGAATTTTCACAACACCTTGTTGAAAATCAATTGGACATGTATGTATGTGTCCATTTTTGAACTTTTCCTTCCATTTCATTGGTTTATATATCTATCTTTATTCCAAATCCACACTACCTTGATTATTGTAGTTTTATACAGTGAGTTTGGAAATTAGGAACTGTGAGTTTTCCCCTGTTATTCTTTTCTGAAAAAATGGCTATGGTTATTCTGGGTTTCTTGAATTTCCATAAAAACTATAGTATCAACTTATTAAAGAAGCTGTGAAGAGCCTGCCATGATTTTGAATAGAATTGTTTTGAATCTACATATCAATTTCAGGAGAATTGATATCCTAACAATACTGAGCCTTCAAGTTCATAAACGTATATTACTCCATTTCTTAAGTCTTTTTTAAGCATACATGAGCAGATATATACACAGAAGATATATACATAGCATGCATAATCAAATACATTGTTGGTATTATTTTGAACAACCTGTTACTTATTAGATCAATTAAGAATAAGAAAAATAGAAGTTTTTATTTTACCTTCATGTATTACTTCTTCAGTATTCTTCCTTGCTTTATATAGATCCAAGTTGCTGATCTATACTATTTTTCTTCTTCTTTTTTTTTTTAAAGATTTTATTTTTTTATTTGACAGAGATAGAGACAGCCAGCGAGAGAGGGAACACAAGCAGGGGGAGTGGGAGAGGAAGAAGCAGGCTCATAGCAGAGGAGCCTGATGTGGGGCTCGATCCCATAACGCCGGGATCACGCCCTGAGCCGAAGGCAGACGCTTAACCACTGTGCCACCCAGGCGCCCCTATTTTTCTTCTTTCTAAAGAATTTCTTTTAACATTTCTTGCAAGGTAGGTATACTGACAACACATTCTCTCAATTTTTGTTTGTCCGAGAAAGTCTTAATTTCTCCTTCACTTTTGAAGGATAATTTCACAGGGTACAGAATTCTAGGTTAATTTTTTTTTCTCAATACTTTAAATATTTCACTACACTCTTCTTGCTTTCATGGTTTCTGAGAAGTCAACTGTAATCCTTTATCTTTGTTCCCTTATAAGTAAGATGTCTTCCCCCTCTGGCTTCTTTCAGAATTTTTCATTATCTTTGATTTTCTGTAGTTTGAAAATAATATGCCTATGTGTAGTTTTTTGGCATTTATCCTGCTTGGTGTTTTCTAAGCTTTCTGGATCTGTGGTTTGATATCTGACATTAATGTGGGGAAATCTTCAGTCACTGATTGCTTGAAATATTTTTTCTGTTTCTTTCTATTCCCTACTTTCCTGATATTTACCGTTACCTGTATTTTATACCTTTTGTAGTTGTCCCATAGTCCTTGGATATCCTATTCTGTTTGGGGTTTTTTTTCCCAGTCTTTGTTCTCTGTTTTTCAGTTTTGAAGGACTCCACTGAAATGTCCTCTAGCTAGGGATTCTTTTCTCAGCTGTATCCAGTCTACTAATAAGCTCATCAAAGCATTTTAAATTTCTCTTACAGTGTTTTTCATCTCTAGCATTTCTTTTTGGTTCTTTCTTGGGAGTTATATCTCTCTGCTTACATATACCATCCGTTCTTGCATTATGTCTATTTTATTCATTAGATTCCCTTAACATAATAAATCATAACTGTTTTAAATTCTTGGTCTGATAATTTCAACCTGCCTGACATGTCTGGCTCTGATGTTTACTCTGTCTCTCAAATTGTGTTTTTTGCCTTTGAGTATGCCTTGTGATTTTTTTCTTGAAAGCTAGATATGATGTACTAGGTAGAAGAAACTGTTGTAAATAGGCCTTTAGCGGCGAGTTGTGATGGGAGGGAAAGCTTTCTACAGTCCTATGATTAGGTCTTAGCTTTTTAATGAGCCTGTGCCTCTGGACTGTGAACTTCACAGGTTTCTCCTTTTTTTTCTTCCCCATCTTAGGTGGGACAAGACTGCTAGAGCCAGCTAGAATTGGTTATTTCCCCTCCCCCAGTCAGTCTGATAAATACCCCAGCGAGTTAAGCGCCGGTTAACTAGTTTCCCCTGAGGACAGACCTTGTTAAGAACGAGTACCCTTGCATATTTCAAATTTATTTCTTTTTCCTTCTGCCTGCCAGAATCACAAGGGGATTTTTCCTAGCTATACACTACAGGAAACTAGAGGTAAATCTCGCAGAATTATGGGATCCTCCTTTATGACTGGATCCTCCTGGAGTTCTTAACTCTCAGATTTGTCCACACGTAGCCTCCAGCAATTTGTCAATTACAGTTCAGGGTTTCCTACCCCAGCACTGGTTCCTGTTCTGGTTTCTAGTTGTGATTCCCTGCATTCACATGTCTGTCTCTTCAGTCTCCAGCTTGCCATGTGTCCTCCCCTCTCTTATGGATCTAAGAAGAGTTGTTGATTTTTTTGGTCATTCATCTTTTTACGTATTGTTAGGACAGAGTGGAGATGTCCAAGCTCCTTACTATGGAACCATAAACTGGAAGTCACTTAAGTCTTTAAAATTTTTTCTCAGCAAATATTTTTCTGTATACTAAAAATATATTCAGTATGTAAGATTTTGTGTGTATTTTTAAATGTTTTCCCTAAATATTCTATATTTTCCCTAAATGATTTTATAGTTTTTATGTTATTTTAAATGGCAGTATTAATTTCAAGTCTGATGCTTTTGTTGCTAGTATATGGAAATACAATTTATTTTTGCACATTGACCTTATGTCCTATAAACCCATAAAATTACTTAGTTGTTCTAATAGCTTTTTTATAGATTTGTTAAGATTTTCTATGGAGACAATTATGTCATCTGTGAATAAAGACAGTTTATTTCTTTCACAATCTGTGTGCCCTTTAAGTCTTTTTTCCTGCCTATTTGTACTGGCTTTGACTTCCAGTAAATGGTAAATAGATGTGGTAAAAGTGGCCATGCTTTCCCTTGTTTCCCAACCTAAAGGGAAATTATTCAATCTTCCACCATTAAATAAGGATGTTAACTGCAGGTTTTCCTAAATGTTCTATCAGGTTGAGGAAATTCCATTTATTCCTAGCTTTCTGAGAGTTTTCATCATGTGTTGTTGTATTTTGTCAGATGTTTTTTCTGTATCTACTGAGATGAATAAATTTTTTTATGTGTTGGTCTTTTGCAATGCTGAATTATATTGGTACATTTTCAAATAATAAACCAACATGCTGCTTTATTTCAAACTGAAAATAGCCCATATGTCAATAGGACAATGGTTTTAAAAATTGTGACTTACACACATACCCTTCACCTTTATTCTATCATATCAGCAATAAGAGGGCAAGAAACCTAAAAAATATAAATAAGAGATATGGTCAAATTACAGGAAGGGAACCCAAGTTATCAAGGAGTATATGAAGAAATTTTTGATCTCGCTGGTAATCAGAGAGTTGCACATTGAAATGAAAAACACCATGTTTTATCCGGTGATTTCAATAGTCACAGGCTTCTGGTTACTTCCCTTTCAGGGGGACACAAGATTTGATGTCATGATAAACACCCAATTATTGACAAAAATTAAGCAATTACTATCTACTGGCTGGCTAGGAGAAAAGTAACTGGTGTTGCTGTGTTGAAAGGACACATAGCAGATATAATTGACAAGAAACATCCCCATATCTTAGTACACACCTGAAGAAACTCTTACACAATTCAAGGACAAGGAGAAACATGCAAGAATGTCTATCACTGTGTTGTTTGTGATAGTTGGCAATGAGAGCCTGCATCTGCTGGAATAGCAGTTTTTCATGGGAGTTCATGGATTGAATGGCTTCTACTTACCTATATCCATTCCTCCATTGCCCTGCTTTCTGGTCTCTGTAGCATGGCTCACTCCCCAACACTATCAGATCACTGCCTTGGAACAAATTAGTTGTTCTATGTTCACTCTAAAATGTGTGAAATAATAATAATTAATATTTCATGATTAATAAGTTTGTTTGCCGCCTTGGAAATTTGATGAGCTTTTAGGGAATCATTTGGTTAGCCTGAGTCTGTTAATAAAAGATGGCCAAAGAAATTGATGCTGAGGTCTCTTTTTCACACTGTAAAGTTTTCCTCTGCAATAAGAAACATTCCAACATCTTTGAAACTATGGGTGTTTCCCTTAGAATTATGATGATGAACGTGGCATCTCTCCCACTGAAACCATTAGTAAAGGGCTTTCTCAGCATTTCACGCCTTTACCCTCTCCTACCTCCTTCCTCAGGTCAGCTGCTCAGATTCAGTTGGAAAGTAAGCTAATGGGAAACAATAATGTCTTTTCCAAAGGTTTCTCTTCCTTTTTCTGTCAACGGGCTGACTTGGCATTTTGTTGGCAGGCTTCAGAGCACTTCACACTTCCCTGGAAAGTGTTGAAAGCAATTTATAAGTTCTCGGCACAAATAATAAATAGGTTTTCAAAACAATCTCTTTTAAAATTGCCAACAATATATAGACCGGGTGAGACACTGTTTTTTCTCCGCTGGTTTCCCCTGGGAGATATTATCAAATAATTATAAAGACCATAGGGATTGACGTAGCAGTTCAGTGACTATAAATCACTTATGTTCTGTGACAGGCTTGTCATCGCACAAAAAAATATGTTCCAGAAATGACAATACACTGGCATCGTATTACTTCTCTCAATCTGGTTTTAGGTCTAGAAGTTCAAAACTGTTGATCAGATCAGGTGCGGTGAATATCTACAGCTTTTGCCCCCCACCATCCACTTGCCATTCTGCTTTTAACCTCTGCCTCGCTCTGGAGAACTATCCCCTCCCACACGGAGGGGGTTCAGCCCACACTCACCTCCAGGGCTGAACACATAACTTGAGTCTAAGCCAATGAACACACTGCATTTCTATGGCCATGGTCATTGGCTTAGGAATGGTCACATGACCCAACCAAAGCCAATAAAAATGCAATGAGCCATCGCTGGTGCTTCTGGGAAAGAGACAGATATTTTCATCTCTGGATTTAAACTGTAAGAAGGAAAAAGTTTGAGATTTGTTGCCACCGTCATGTTATCCCATGAAATCTGAGACTACGGTCAAGACAAAAAGAGGCAGAGCTGAGATGTGGAAAGAAACTGAGTCCTTAAATTCAGCTGTGTCTGAAACTATAACTGGATGGTTCTGTTAAATGAGCAAAAACTTCTTTTTCTGCTTAAGCAAGTTTTGATACAACATTCTTTTACTTCAAAACCAAACCAAGGGCATCTGGATGGCTCAGCCAGTTGAGCATCTGACTTTAATTTCAACCCAGGTCATGATCTCAGGAATCTGTTCAGCACAGAGTCTGCTTGGGATTCTCTCTCTCCCTCTCTCTGTCCCTCCCCATGCTTGTGCACTCGCTTGTTCTCTCTCTCTCTCTCATAAATAAATCTTTTATAAAATATATACAAACAAAAACCCTGAGTGTCCTAACATATACCCTGCTTTTAGTTTTGAAAAATACTTTCAGGGGCGCCTGGGTGGCACAGCGGTTAAGCGTTTGCCTTTGGCTCAGGGCGTGATCCTGGCGTTATGGGATCAAGCCCCACATCAGGCTCCTCTGCTATGAGCCTGCTTCTTCCTCTCCCACTCCCCCTGCTTGTGTTCCCTCTCTCACTGGCTGTCTCTATCTCTGTCAAATAAATAAATAAAATCTTTTTTAAAAATTTAAAAAAAGAAAAAAAAAGAAAAATACTTTCAGTGTAGGTAAACTAAGTGGAGAGATAAAAAGCCTGTATTTCTACATTTCCTAAAGCAGCTAGTACATCCTGGCCACACCCTAGCTTTCCAAGATAGGGTGTGTGTGTGTGTGTGTGTGTGTGTGTGTGTGTGTGTGTGTGTTGGACTGATTGAATGAGTGGACACAGAATAATTCTGTCAGGAATAATTCATGGCAAGTTTTAGGGAATCCCTGAGTTTCAAAGCAACAATCATCAGAATTTGGAAGCTCTAGGGTAAATACGCAACCGCCTACCAAGGCTGAAAGAGCAGAACTCACTGAAGACTGAGCCACAGAATAAAATGCCTCTAAGCAAGAAGGCTCTCACTGACCATCTCTGGGCAAGGCCACCTGTCTCCCATAAGAGGGAAGGCCCCTCCCATCCCCACCCGTACATTGCAGATGCACTGCTGGAGTAGTGAACAATCAGATTTGGGGCCTCAGAGAGCCTTCCGCATCAAAGGAACATGAGGGCTGAAATGGGCAGCATGAATTTATGGAAAAAACTCATACAGAGCCTGAGGTCCATGGCAGGAAGAAGGGGGCTTCCTCCTGACACTGGCAAATTAAGCATTCTCAGAAACTTGAAACTCTTTTCAGATAGGGAGGGCATGGGGTTTCAGAAGAGGAGCCCTCACAGGACCTAGAATTGAAAGAAGAACCTAGACATGAGCAGGAATGGATTTAGAAAACTGTAAACTGCACAAAGTTTTGTTCTCACCATTGAAGCCTGCGTCCCCTATCTGCACCTCCCTCCCAGAGGTCCACGGCAACTTTGTGGCTTCGGTCACTTAAGGGATGAGTCAGATACTCCTTTATACAAAGGAGTTAGAAATTAGTGTGAGCAAAGAATAAAGAAGGAAGGGAGGGAGGGAGGAAAGGAGGGAGGGAGAGAGAAAGAAAGAAAAAGAGAGAGAGAAAGGAAGGAATGAAGGAAGGGAAGGAGGGAGGAAGAGGGAAAGAAAGAAGAAAAGAAAGAAAAAGAAAGAAAGAAAGAAAGAAAGAAAGAAAGAAAGAAAGAAAGAAAGAAAGAAAGAAAGAAAGGGAGCAAGAAAAAGAAAGAAAGAGAGAAGGAAAAATGCAGAGGGTATAGCCAGTTTTTGGTTAGTTCAAGTGGTGAAACTTCTCAGACATTGTCAAGGCACCTACATATCCCCAAACTTCCTTCCCTACACAAGGAATGGAATTCCACTGCTGGAGTTATATTCTTTTAGTTTTTGATTTTAATCTCATTTAGATAAAGATGTCTTTGGAGAGAAAGTGGCTCAGACATTAAACTGTTGTCTATCATTTGCTCCTCTGTGTGAAAGCTCTGTTATTAGAGAAGAGTGTGATAACTAGGAGCATAAATACATGAGGAAGACAAGGAAACAGGACACCAATGAGGGGAAATGGTATTTGGGTAAGTGGTACACTGAGGTGGGCAGAGCACAGACTTTGGAGTCAGAAAGACCTGGATTTGCTGGTGATGGGTAGTAAGGAGGGCACGTATTGCATGGTGCACTGGGTGTTATATGCAACTAATGAATCATCAAACTTTACATCAAAAACCAGGGATGTACTGTATGGTGACTAACATAATATAATAAAAAAAACATTAAAATAAAAAAAAAGAAAGACCTAGATTTGAATCTTAATTCTGTTATCTACTAACTTTTACCTTGGGCTAATTACTTCACTTCTTTGAAATTCTACTATCTTCTTTGTGAAATAGATAGTTAAATACCATCATGCTTTTGATCATTGCATCTTCTCTGTCTCAAATGCCCACATGTTCCTTGCCATTTGCCTGCTAATTCCTATTCAGACTATATGTGATCCATGTCACCTCTTCAGGAAGACCGGACTACAGCATCCACTTACGTAGAACAGAGGCAGTGTTTGTTGTAACTCTTGCTGTTCTGCACTGTGACTTCACCCTTTGACTGTCTCCACTACAGTGAGAGGGCTTTGAGACCCAGGATCTGTCTCTTACTCCCCAGTGCTTAGGAAATGTGAAAAAATCAGCAAGAGAGATCTGGAGGGCTATCCACTAGAAGAGATGGAGATGCTGGGCTTAGGTAAGCCAGGGGAGAGGAGGCTGTTCCTCCACCACATGGAGAAACAAGTAGGCAGAGCTGAGAGAAGGATGGGCAGCCATACCACTTCTTTCCCCAGACCAGCTTCTTAACCTGGAACAGAAGCCTGAATGGAGACAAGACAGGAATTGTGACCACTGTTATTAGACAAAGTTGAATTCAAGGTCAAAAGCACTGTGTGGGGGTAGAAGTGGTCACTTCACAATGATGAAGGATGCAATCCACAGTGGAGATAATACTGTCATGAGCCATTAAGAATCAAATAACAAAGCATCAACATCAGTAAAGTAAAACCATAGGAAATACAAAGAGAAAGTGACAAAAATATGAAAGTAATAAAAGGTTTTAAGATACCTCTTTAGATCCCTGACAGATCAAGTATATGAAAATAAGTAAGGATATAAAATATGTGAACAATATAATTAAAATTATGTCTTTCTAGGTTGCTATGGTACATTTACAAAAATTATCATCTTTCAGGCATGAATTCCAAGAAGCTGTTATAATGCAAAGAACTACATTCTAAGATTGCAATACAATAAAACAATAAATAAGTAGAAAACACAGAAACATAGAAAAGCCAAACACTTGAAAATTAGGGGGGAAACGTCTCTCTTAATTCACTATTAGGTCAAAGGTAACGGGTAAATTGTAATTGTCAAATATTTTAAAAATAAAATAACATTACCAGTTAGAACTGGGATACATTCAAAATTGTACCCATAGGGAAATTCACAACCTCAAACACTTATATTACTAAACAAACAAGAATAAAAATAAATTAAATAAGCATTCAACATAAAAAGTTAAAAGATCGAGAAAAATATAAACAAAAAACTATGAATTTGTGATCAACAAATAGCAGAATTAAATTAAGAGCAGGTTCTTCGGGGAAAAAACCAATACAACTAATACATCATTGGGCAGCCTAATTAAGAATGAAAGAGAGAAAGCACAAAATTATAACATTAAGAATCAATAAAGGAGGGGCGCCTGGGTGGCACAGCGGTTAAGCGTCTGCCTTCGGCTCAGGGCGTGATCCCGACGTTACGGGATCGAGCCCCACATCAGGCTCCTCTACTATGAGCCTGCTTCTTCCTCTCCCACTCCCCCTGCTTGTGTTCCCTCTCTCGCTAGCTGTCTCTATCTCTGTCAAATAAATAAATAAAATCTTTAAAAAAAAAAAAAGAATCAATAAAGGAGAAAACACAAATGCAGAAAAAAATTCAAGGATACATGGGAGAGCATTTGGCCCAACACCGTGTTAGTGACGGGAAATATGAATGGAATGTATCTTTCCTTATCCCAAAGTGTCATATTAGTTTTCTTTACCACAGGCTTGCTGCTTCTGGATGACAGTCTCTGGAAAATCATAATGGTGACTCCTCACACACCAGACACTGTGGGAGATTCTGAAGCATCTCAATGATATGTAAAATGGCCCATGAAGTAGGTACTCCTATCATCGTCCTTCTGATTTCACAGACGAACGAACAGTAACTTTGAGAAATTAAGTGCTTCATCAAAAACCACATAGCTAGTTAGGAACCGTACTGAAACTTGACCCCAACCAGACTGACTCAAAAGCCACCCCAGTGTGCCCCCAGCTGGATATGCCAATGCTGCTGGTCCAGAAACCACACTGGGAGTGCAATACACCGCTCTATCCTGCCTCCTAATAGAGTATCCACCCTCTGCAACCTGCCACAAGACAGACATGACACAAGGTGCTCCACAGATTGTACTCACTTCATTCCCACAACCATCCTAACACTCGTAGCTATTAGTATAATTCCCATTTTACAGAAGGGGAAATTGAGGCATGGAGAGCTAAAGTGCCTACCCAAAGTAAGACAAATCTAAGAGGTAGAGGCTGGATCCGTATCCAGATCTGGGAAACCCCCAGACTGTTTTCTTACCCTTGACCAGGTGCTCTGATCTACTTGTCCCCATGGGAACTGCCAGGTTTATTTACAGTGTGGTAGTTCGTGGATCAAGAAGTGAAACACTTCCCAAGAAAATGAGGAGGCCACAGCCAATAACTACAAAAGAAATATTGTCACAAACTCTAGTGCTTTTGATCATTCTCTCAAGAGAAGATGCATTATGTTAGTTTATCATTTTAAATAAATTCTCAACAAGCTGTTTACCTGTCACTCTGTATCTGTGGAGACTGTTTTGTTAACATCAGATAAATGAGCAATTAGAGACTTTAAAAGGCTCTTAAATGTGGTGGAGCTTATAAACCTGAACTCTCAGGGACAGTAAATGTCACATCAAATGGCTTCAGTATACATTTCTTGTCTATCCTTTGTTTCAACAGCTGTAATATGGCACTCCTTATCCTAGTCTGAACATACCTGCCTTCTAGCAGGATATAATGAGAAAATTGAAGACTTGGGACCTAGGTCACTTGGACTCTACACTCAGCTGTGCTTGGATGACCTTGACCAAGTCAACATTTCTCTGAATTATTTGTTAATAAAATGAGAAGGTTGTAACAAGAATATTATGAAGAGCTCTCAAGCTCCAACAGTCTATGTCTTCATGAACCTATGACTTTGACTGTTCCATAGCATCATTCTTTACAATTTTCTAAGCAGCATCCTACATAAGGGCAAGTTTATCCTCAAAAATATTAGTTATCATTGTCATCATATTATTATTTTATGAAGTCAGAAAGTCTATCTGTAGCAAAAGAAGCAGAACCAGGATCTAAAATTCTACCATTAGAGACTCATTTTTTTTTTGTTTTAGAACATTTTAAAATATCTCAGATAGAAAAAATGCTCTAAGAAATGGATTGTTTTTAAGAAGCAGAAATCTTTTTTTTAAAGTAAAACTCTTTAATGAGCCCTTGTATATAAACCACAGATAATGAGTTTTTCTTGGTGAAGTGGGAAATGGAGCAGGGGCAGGGAGAATAGGAAGGGATACCTGGCAGTTTGTCCACTTATCATTTCCTTCACCCTCACAAAGACACAAAGGCATTGCCTCAAACACCTATGATTCCTCAGAAGACAATTTACAATTCATTTCTTGAAGCCAATACCATTTGCCCTCTTTTCAGATTAAGGAACCAATACAGATTAAGATGAGTGATTGAAAATGGAGAATGGTGGGAGGGGTGCAGAGGAGGCTAGACTCTAGGAAGGAAGGGAGAGAAAAGAAGCTCACCTTTTTTGAGGGTTTTCTGTCCATTGTGTATTTTGCTAGATCCTTTAAATATACAATAAGGGAAAAGCATTTAAATTGCACATGTTTATTGATGCTTGGTAACCATGCCAATCCCTTTTCTTGTGCCCCAGATCCCATCCCCACTCCTCTACTCAGGACATGGCTCTCTCTTAGCTGAGTATCTCCCACTTGAATCACAGCTGTGACTTCTTGCCTCCACCCCATCCACGGTATGCTGTCAACGTGGCACTCTGACCAGAACCTGCAATGTTATGCTCAGAGTAAAGTTAAAGTCCTTCACCAGCCTTCAAGGGCTGTGTGATTTGGGCCTGATGCTATGCTTCATCTCCTGGCTCACCCCCTCACACTCTGCTGCAACCACACTGGCTTCCCGCAGTTTCAGGAAATCCCAGGCATGCTCCTGCCATGGTAAATTTGTGCTGGCTGTCCGCTCCACCTGGGGCACTCTTCAGCAAATATCCACGTGCCCCCTCTCTACCTCCTTCAAGCCTTCTTTCCAATGTCCCTTTCTCAACAAGCTTCTCTGTCTAACACTACAGCCCATCCACCTTCTTGGGCACTTCAACCTCCCCTCCTGATATGTAAATTCATACACAGAAGTCCTAACTCCCAGTGGCTCTGAATGTGACCTTATTTGGAAATAGGGTCGTTGTCAATGAAATTAGTGAAGATGAAGTCCTACTGGAGTAGGGTGGGCGCCTAATCCAACAAAACTGGTGTCCTTATAACAAAGGGAAATTTGGACACAGAGACAGACATGACTGCAGGGAGAATGCCACGTGAGGACTGAAGGTGTGCTGTCACCAGCCAAGGACAGATATCTGGGACATATCCTTCCCAGAACCTTCAAAGGGAACATGGCTTTGCCAACACATTGATCTTGGACTTCTGGCCTCCAGAACTGTGAGCCAATAAATTTCTGTTGCTTAGGCCACCCAGTCTATGATACTTTGTTGCAACAGCCCTAGAAACTAGTACTCTCCCTCTGCTCTGCTTTTCTTTTTTCCCACTGGACTTTCTAATGTATCACACAATATCATTTCTTCCTTTTAATGTCTGTTGTCCATCTCCTCCATCCGGATTATAACCTCCAAAGGGGCACAGATCTTGGTCTATTTTGTTCACTGATGTCTAACATTAAGTGAATTAAGTGAATGCTTTCAAGTGAATGATTAAACAAATACATTTATTTCCTTTTTTCTGTGTTCCAGAAACCATCATAAAATTCGACCTTACTCTTACGTGCCTTAGCTCTCAGACTTACCTTCCCTGACTGACAGCCCTTCCCCGCCTTACCCACTCTCACTGCCAATCTTCCCACCTGTAGGAAGCATCACAACATGTTGAGAGGAACGTGGCCCAGGAGGATGCACTTACATTCATGTTGCCCATACTTAATCTTCATAGTAGCCCTGTGATCAGCCATTGTAATCTCATTTTATGGATAAGGAAACTGAGGTTCATAAAAGTTAAGCAATATGCCCATAGCATCCCGGGTGGAAAATACCTGCACATGTTGACCTTTCCCCTTCCTTCTTTAGCATGGCACCTTCCAGGGGGCAGGAGCAGCATCGTCACCCCTCTGTCACAAGCGTGCAGGCCAGGCCAGGCACATAGCAGGTGCTCCATGAATACTGCTGAGCTCTCCACTGCAACACCACTGGCAAGTGGCAAAGCTGGACTGCATTGCAGCCTGGCCCCATGGCCCGAGCTCCTGCCTTATAGCCCATCCTGCCTGCAGAGCATGGTCACATCACAGCTGCCTTCTGTTTTTCCAGAGCTTTTCAGCAGCCTCCTCTCCCCACCATCCACCCAAAGCACCTTCCCACTTCCCCCTGACCCCAAGTAGCCATGTTAACACCCTGGTGGACACCCTCCCATATACACACAGACAAATGTGCCTGTGTAGAGTTTTTACCTTTATTTTTTTTAAAACAGGGTCTCATACATTCATGTGTGCATCTTGCTTTTCTCATTCAGCAACATTCCTGAAAACTCATCCAAGGTGAATTGGTTTGCCTCTAAATTATTCCTTTTAATGACTACATGGTATCACAATTTATTCAACCATATGTCACTGCTGGGTATTCAATTTATTTCTAGAATATTTTTTCTTTTTGTTAGTTTTGCTACATTAAACATCCATACATAGGTAACATCTGTGGATAGATTCCCAGGAGTGAGATTATTATATTAAAAAGTAAATGTATATATGTTTCTCTTTGTTATAATGGAATTCTCAAACTTATAAAAGTAAAGGAAACAGTATAATGAGCCCCCCTAAACCTAATGCTCAGCTTCAGTGGTTATGAACTCATGGCCAATCTGGTTTCATTGAATCCATTATTCACAGCCTAGATTGCTTTGGAGGAAAAGGAAAAACTGGTATTTTATCACATAATCTATAAATATTTCTTCCTGTATCTCTAAAATTTGAGGACTCCTAAATAACATAACAATACCATTATCAAACCTAAAAAAATAATAATTTTTTCTTCCTATCATCCAGTCTTTAGGCAGTGTTCAAGTTCCGTCAACTAAATCATAAATAATTTTTTACAGTTTGCTCAAATCAGAATCTTAATAAGTTTCAAGAATTACAATTGGCTAATATGTTTCTTGTCTCTTAGGTCCCTTTAGTGTATAAATGTCCCCCTTCGTATCTCTGTATGTGTATGCATGTGGTTGTGTGTGTCCCTTATGATATCTTTGTTGGAAAAAAAAAAAAAGGTCATCTGTCCTTTACAGTTTTCCACAATCTGCATTTTGCAAACCGCCTCACCCCAATACCATCTGTGTCCAACAATGGATATTTAAATATAGAAGCTTGATCTGTTTCAGGTTGGAACTCTGCAAGAATACTTCACTGGCAGTGCTGTGTACTTCCATGAGGAGCACACCGTGTTTGGTTGTCCCTCTTTTATGCTATTAGCAGCCACTGATGATATTGCCTAGATTTGTCTTTTCTGTAAGAGATGAATGTAAATAGATGATATCTTAATTTCATCATTCTTCATTTCTTAGCTGGGATACTTCTATAAAGAGAAAATTCCCTTTATCAACTCATTATCCTGATGCACACCTATAACAAAGTCTGGATAAATTATTCTTTCCCTTTACTTGCCAGGTTTCAAAATAATAGTTTCCTAGTATCATCTCAATGAAGGTTGTTGGGATTTTTGTTTTGTTTCAATTATCTTTATAAACTTGTAGGTTTTCAAATGTGAATAAAGGGTTAACAAACTCATTCTCTTTCTCTATGGAAAAAATGACCTTGAGTTAACTTTCTAGCTCTGTTCCCCTGGAAACCTAATAAAGGTGGAATGCCATCTATGTTACCAGGCAACATTGCTTATGGTAAAAATGACCTCTAATTAGTAAACTACACCTGGCCTTGGAGGACTGTGAATTAACTATAAATACCCAGTGAGAATCCATAGCTTGTGCTCCTCTGAATGCAGTGCATTCTTGTAACTGGGCATGTCCCTTGCTAGGACTCCTGGAAGCTATTCCCATGGGAGGAAATAAAACACATTGGCTCATATGGGGAATGGAGCTTATAAACCGGAACAGCTCCTATACTCATTCACTTGGGCCAGATTCCCTGAGAAACAGACTATGAAATGGAGATTTATGCACAGGAGGTTTATTGGAAAGGGCTCTTGCGGAGTGAGGGAGATAGAATTGTGCAGAAGAAAAAGCTAAACTACAGTATAGTTGCAACTGTAAACCTCAGCCAATCCAATCAGACTTCCAAAGTAGCTGGGATGGCCCTTTAAAGTCCCAATTTCGGCAGGGCTGCTCCCTGAATAGGGGCATAATCTTGGTCCAGACAGCTTCTCTCCACTGAAAGCAATCCCCAGAGAAAGATTCAGGTGTGAACTGTGAGCAGCCAGCACTCATACAACTGGGGGAATGATTATCTTGGTCTTAGCAAGGATCCTCAGGCTGTGCGCCACAGCACCACCACACCCACTCATTCGGTCTCATTCCTTCACACCTGAGCCGTCACACCTGACTCTGTCCTACTGCCATGCTATCCTTCCTGTCCTATATCCCCTAACAAAGCTAAATAAACTGGTGCCAGGGGAGGGGGGACCTGCTCACTTTTGTGAAGTGTGGATCTAAACCCACATTTGTCTTGTATATTTCTTGCCCCAGACCTGGAATCATCAATTTCTCCAAAGAGCCTTGGTTCCTTTTAGATATTCAGGACTATAATCTGGGAGACAAAGGGACTCATTACTACTGGTTAACTCTTGGTTTCTGGGACTTTTCAGTGGCTGGAGTTAAGAAATACTTATTTTTTTTCCCTCAGATAAAATACATCATGAGTTTCATATTCGTGACTACAAAATTTTCTTGACTTCAGCAGTTGTCCATTTGCATGCCCCTTCCCCCTTGCCCAAAACTGTGATTCTCACTGACATTAACCTAATTCCGCATCTGCTTTACTGGACAAATAAGTCTTACACGCCTAAGCCTTCCAGAATAACAATACCAACACTACCATTAAGGATATGATTTCTGAAAGAGTTTACGATTTCTCTTTGCCTTGTTTTGCTTTATTTCTCCTTAGGGATTAACACCCCCACCCCCAGGGTTTATTATCAAATTACTGTGCTTTAAACTAACTTAAAATAATTTCTCTTCATACGTGCCACCAACTTAATTCACTTGCTTCATTTTGCTTTAATTTTTAGGACTGGTCTTTTTAATTTAATTTTGTCTTATAATTATGTAAAATATTTAGTAGTTTCTTTTTTTTTTTTTAAGTAGGCTTCACACCCAGCATGGAACCCAATGCAGGGTTGAACTCGGGACCCTGAGAGCAAGACATGAGCTGAGATCAAGTATGATGCCTAACCAACTGAGCCACCCAGGTACCCCATAAAATATGTAAGTAGTTTCAAAGTCAGTTCTGTAAATTAGGACATATAGGCCCCTCAACCCTGTTTCTACTCTCCCTCATCAATCTAAGCTTGTGGTTTATTTCTCCATATCATAAGAAAAGATAAACCAATGACTTAAGACCTTTCCTGAAATTTCTACACCTGGCTTTTTGCACTCAATAATATATTTTGAAAATCATTTTGAAACAGTAAACAAAGGTCTTTTTCATTCCTTTATATACCTGTATTAGACAGTGGATGCATCTGTGTGGATGTGCTTCAGTTTATCTGATCAGTTCCCTACTGATGGCTATTTGGATTGTTTCTAGTTTTGTGCTATCAAAATAGTGCTGTAATAAATAAATTACACATGAATGAAACTCTTCTTTTTTTTTTTGCCAGTTATCTTTGGAAGAGATTCTTATAATTGGAATTGTTGAATACACAGATGTAATTTTGAGATCCCATTTCATACCCACTATGATGGCTATAATAATAATAATTTTAAAAGAACAATAACAAGTTTTGGTGAGGATGTAGAGAAATTGTTAACTCTCATATATTGCTGATAGGAATGGAAAAACGTAAAATGATGCATCTGTTTTGGAAACAGTTTGGCAGTTCCTCAAAAAGTTAAACACAGAGTTACCATATGACCCAGCAATTCCACTTCTAGGTATATACTCAAGAGAACTGAAAACATATGCTCATACAAAAACTTGCACACAAATGTTCACAGCAGTATTATTCATAATAACCAGAGAGTGGAAAAAACACAAGTGTCCATCAATGGATAAACAAAATGTGGTATATACATATAATATTCAGCCATAAAAAATGAAATATTGACACATGCTTAAACATGGATATGCCCCTTCTAACTGATAATAAAAAAATTAAACATGTCTAAAATCTGAAGAAAAAAAACCATGGATGCCCCTTGAAAAACATTATACTAAGAAGCTAGATACAAAAAGCTATATATTATATGATTCAATTTATATGGAATATCCAGAATGGATAAATCCACTGATACTCAAAGTAGACTAATGATTGCCAGGGGCTGTGGGAAGGGGGCATAGAGAGTGATGGGTATGGGTACCGGGTGTCTTTTTGGGGTGATGAAAATGTTCTGGAATTAGAGAGTGGTGATAGTTGCACATCTTGTGAATATACTATAAACCATTGAATTGTTCACTTTAAAGTGGTGATTTTAATGGTAAGTGAATTATATTTCAATAAAAATTTTAATATTAAAAAAAAAAACTAAGGGCACCTGGGTGGCTCAGATGGTTAAGGATCTGCCTTCAGCTCAGGTCATGATCCCAAGGTGCAGGAATCGAGTCCCATGTCAGGCTCCTTGCTCAGCATGGAGCCTGCTTCTCTCTCTCTCTCTCTCTCTCTGGCAAATAAATACATAAAATCTTTAAAAAAAAAAAAACTAAAATAAGAAGGATCCTTGCACAGACCAGTGATGAAAATGTACTATCCATCCAGGAGTGAAACACAAACCTCTGTGCCTGGAGGATAGAGAGGAATATTGATAAAATTGAGTTTGGGAAAATGTGGGGGGAAAGCAACTCCCATACATTGTTGGTGTCAGTATAAACTGGCATATTCATTTAGGTAAGCAACTGAGCAGAATCTATCAAAAAAATAATAAAACACATACCCTATGATCCAGAATTTTCATTTGTAGGAATCTAAAATCAATGTGTGGCTGGCAGTTAGCACTCAGTGAATGTTCTTTCCTAATATAAAGGTGATACTCACAGGGAGAGATAATAAATTATGCAATAAACTCCTACAGCCAAATTCAGCTCCCACTTCTGCTTCGTTTTGGAAAAATAATAAGACAGTGTTTATACCGCAGGGTAGTATGACCATGAAATTTCTGCTTTTTTAATCTCTGCAAGCTGCATAAAGTGGAAAGCAAAATTCTCCCCTAAAATATAAGGTCATTTCTAGAAATACTGAATATATACTTAAGAGTTAAAGATTCTCATGTAGAGTTCCAGCCTCTTGATAAGAGATCATGGGGTGCATGGAGTGGGGCAGGAGTAGGAAAACCAAGCTTGAGCCTCAGCCAAACCCCATGAAGCTACAAGAAAGCCAAGACATATTCAGAGTGACATATGCATTGAAGCCTCGTGAAAATCAGCAGTGGCTATGCAATGGACAAACTCGGATGACTACTGAAAGATGTGCCTTAGTGAACTCCTACCTTTTTTCCCTCTAATTCTTTCACCAAATGGCAATTCCCCTTAAATTTAGCATTGACATGATGTGTAAACTTTGTGCTTTGTTCATCACATAAAGAGTTCAATCAATGCAGAAAAGGCCCAAGGAGAGGAACATCATGTCAATCCACTTTCAATTAATCATACCCAGTCCTTTCAGCCTGTGAAGACATAACCTGAAGTCAACTAGCTCAAGTTGCAGGGAAAACATCATCAAAGAGAAACAGCTTCTGGAATCCACCCCATAACCCAAAAGGTGACAAGTGACAGCAAAACCTCTAGGATGCTCTTTGCATTAACCCTCCTCTGGAGCCAACCCTATGGAAGCATGAAGTGTCCATCAGCCCCCCACCCCTTGCCACTACCCCCCACATCTCACCCACCCAGCATGGTGAGGCATGGTGGGGGGACAGGGATTGTGACATAAGCAAATGGCCTCAGGCTGATATATGTAAATGCCAGCCCAGGAGCTTCCTAGTAGGGACACCACCTGTGAAGCCCTCATAACAGCCAACCTCTTGCAACCTCCAAGCTGAGGGCCTCATTGCGGGGAGGAGGGACCCCCTCCCTAGGAGACCACAAGATTCTGAGAGAGAAGGTGTCAAGAGCTCTGGACAGCCTGTGCCAATCATGTAGGTGCCATGGAGACTGCTATGTGTGTTTGCTCTCCATGCTGTACATGGCAGAGATGTTGTCCTCGATTATGCTCCTGTCTGTGCTGCAAGTTCCTCTTCACCTCGGAGCGGAACTGCACCTGCTTCCCCTGCCCCTACAAGGACGAGCGCAACTGCCAGTGCTGCCACTGCACCTGCTCCGAGAACCCCAACTGCCACTGGTGCTGCTGCTCCTGGGCCAACGACCCCAACTGCAAGTGCTGCTGCACGACCAGCAGCAACCTCCAGTGCTACTACTACGAGAGCCGCTGCTGCCGCAATGCCACCATCACGTTCCGCAAGGGCCGCCTCAGAAGCATCCGCACCTCGTAAGTGCCCGCTGTCTCAGGGGCCCGCGCCAGCTGCGGGCTCCCAGGTGCCCCCACCCTGAGGCCATTTCTCTACCTGAAAAAAGGAGGCCAAGAATTTGGTAGCAGTTAATTTGGTAGCTGAGTTCCAAAGCCACTCCCCGCCAGCCATGTAAATGAGCACTGCGCTTTCTCACCTGCGCCATATAGAAGGAGCTATACTTAGTGCACCTGCCAGGCACTGCATGTGTGGCCTCAGGCAACCCTCACACCATGCCCACCACACCAGTGAGGAAAGTGAGCCTTTGGAAGGTTAAGTTGCCCAGGGTCACCTAGCTAGTAAGATGCTCCCAGATTCTGAACCCAGACTCTGCGTCTTAACTTAAAAACGCTGTACAGCAAAATGGAGAGTATAATGTCTGCTGTGATTTGGTGGGTATGGGGATTAATGTATGTGCTTTGTAATCTGTTATGTGGTATAAAAATATAAATTGCCCTTTTTCTTCCTTCTCTGAACATTTGATACCTTAACACTTATTGGAAAAGTTAACAAATTCCACAGGCCACTTTTGACCCCTATATCCTATGTAAGTACCCCAGATGGCCATCAGCTCCTACCAGGCTTCTCTTGGTCTCTATTGGAAGTCATGCAACTTAGGGTCTCAGTTATTTGCATGGGGCATTAACTTTCTGTATCAAGTACTGCATGTTCTCCTCCTGCTCTGACAGAGACAGTCCTTTTATGTCACATTTGAGGGGAGCCTAGAGTAGCAAAGGCAGACCTTTTAGATGAGAAAAGATCCAAGATCAGAACTATAAGATGGCAGCATTTGGAGACGCAGAAAATGAGAGGCAGGTTTAGAGCTTTTCAAGGCGGCAAAACAATTCCAGGAGCCAAGATTCAGTGAATTCAGGAGAAGAATAGGATCCATTTTGCAATTCAGCACTCAGTAGATGTTTAATAAATGTTACTCTCCATTCATGGACTTCTCATGCTGTTTGCATGAGTAGAGAACCCAGGAGTCCTGGATACAAGTCCAGAAGTTCTCAGGTGCAGAGAGTAGCATCCACACTCCTCTCTCCTGACTCAACTGCCCCACTGTCTGCATATGAGCAATGGAGAGTCAGTGACTACATTTCAACAGAGGAGGTGCTTTGGGAAGATGCCTTAGGTCAGTAGCTTCCAAACTTTGCTTTATGTTAGAATCACTTGGGGCTCTTTACAAATGTCCTCATCCCCAGGTGATTCTAAAGTACAGATGGCCTGGAGGGAACAGGAGGGAAGTTGGAAGTCCTGCCAGGTGACACAGTGAGAACTCAGGGACTGGGAGAATAGCCCTAAATTGGAAGGAGGGGTCTGTGCAGAGGAGGAGAGGCCAGATATCCCAGCAAGAAGGGAAGGCTGCTGGGTTTGGTGGCTGTTTGGGCATGGAACCATGGCCACTGAATGCCCAGGTCCAAGCCACTTTTGTGTCAGAGGATGGTCAGAGATGTGTCAGGAGGTGGGCTATGGATACACTGAGGTTTATCTTCCAAATGGCCTCTCCCCCTGAATTACTGCCTCCCTGTTCTTCACTGTCACTGCCTGCTCAACACCTTGCTCATTCAGCCCCACTCTGGTCTCATGCAGCTCTTTCTGACTTTCTCATTTCTTTCTCACTTCCTTTTTCATCTCCATCCCAGATTGCTGGGCTACCTGTCTCTCAGCCCTGCTCTCTCTCTTCCCCCAGCATCACCCTCCCTTTCCCCCTTCTTCTTGATTTCTCATGCTGTCTCCCTTTATATTACGCCATGATTCTCAGAGTCCCACCTAATTGAACTAGAGAGGTTCACCCAGCTACCATGTGTACAACTGACTCTACCTCCAGTGATTCCTTGCAGGGCCCAGGCACGAGACTGAGAAAGCAGAGAGAGAAGGGGGCTAAGAACATTAAGACCAGCAGGCCTAGGACCCAGCATCCAAATCGCCAAGGGATGAGCTTCCCAGGAGACTGAGTCCCCAAAAGAGGCACTCTGTCACCACAGGGACACTCCCTTCCAGTTATGCTTGGGCAGTACCTTTGACTACCTGGGCTCTAAGATATGGGTCCCTGGCTAAGGGATAGGGAAGTAGATAGGGGCATATAGGGACTACAAGAAGCCAGAAGCAGAAAAGAATACATCCACAATGTCAAGATCAACACCCAAATATCACTAATGTGAACAGAAGAGAAGAGACAGGAAAAGTCACAAATTGTGTATCTGCTTCCATTTCCATCCCCACAGCTAACTTATTTATTTTCAGAAACTGCTTTTGCCCTGACTATAGACTCTTAGGACATGCACTTGAATATTATAAGTATGCTCTTACTTCATCCATGGTTCTTAGAATTAAATATATGAAATCAGCCTCAGCTATTTTTTTAAAAGATTTTATTTATTTATTTGACAGAGAGAGACAGCCAGCGAGAGAGGGAACACAGGCAGGGAGAGTGGGAGAGGAAGAAGCAGGCTTCCAGCGGAGGAGCCTGATGTGGGGCTCGATCCCAGAACGCCGGGATCACGCCCTGAGCCGAAGGCAGACGCTTAACGACTGAGCCACCCAGGTGCCCCAGCCTCAGCTATTAGACAAAGAACACATACACAGGCACACACACACACAATAGTAGAAGTGCACACTTCTCCTGGACTTGACCATTGTTGTCCTTTACTGTGGACATTAGCTGGCTAGTATCAGAGGGGAGTAATTGCAGTGGCCATATTTATTGAGTCCTTACTATGTACCAGCAGTTAAGCACTTTATCGCGGGTTACCTCATGTAGGCTTTGTAAAATTCTCATGAAAGATATAGGATTGTGAGCTTTGAGCTTTGGATTACAGGTGAGGAAACTGAGAATGGGAGAGGTTAAGAAATTCATCTCGAAGGTGCAGCTTTAAAGGGTGCACTCCACCATGAGCAATCTGCTCCTAGAGCCTAGACCCTTAACTCTTACCTCTCGGTCTGCTGGTTGGAGCAAATGCGCTCTAGACTTGGCTCAGGGACTGAACTCCTGGTGTCCTGGGAAGGACACTTTACCCATCCATCTTACATACAAAAATAATGATGATGTCAATGCCTGCCAAGCAAAAGTCACCAAGAACACACCTGTAGGTGGACAAGATTGGATTTACGGAGTCATTGCGACAAGTGAGAACATACAACATGGTTAAGAGTGAAGTGTCTCAGTAAGAAGGCATCAGCAAGTTATTATGGGATTTAGTCTCATTTTAGGTGAGGAAGTGGGGGTAGATCTCCTAGTGGATACCCAGATAAAAATCTTGTCTACAAGATGGGAAGCGCAGGGTGCCTGACATTGCAACTGGTGAAAAAGCCACACACTCCCACTAACCAGGATAGGCCGGGTTTAGTCATTGTTGTGGTCTGGACGATATTCTTGTTTTGCCTGCATTCAAACAGAATAAAGTGGTCTTATTTCTGCTTTGCTCCATCACAGCCTCAGAACGGCTTTTTGGGGTGTTGGTATCCTGTGACATTATTGATGGGCAACATCCCCTAGCCAACATCACCCCCACACCAAGGTCCGGCTGATGGTGCCAGGCTGGTCTCTTCTGCTTTCTCTTGCTCAAAAATCACAGCACGCAGTTGTCTACTACTTACTGTGTTCCAGGGGCTGCTCTCAAGCTTTGTAGGTATTAAATGTAATTTTAATCCCCTCAAGAAACTCTATAATGTGACTACTAATTTTGTAGCGAGGAAAAAGGCAGAGAGAAGTTAATTAACTGACCTGAGGTCACCCAGCTAAAAGAATAGCAGAGGCAGGTTTAGAACCCTGGTGCCCTGGCATGGAGCCCACGCTTCCCGCCATCACACTGGCCTGCCTCGCAGTGACCCCCCAGTTCTTTCAGAGGCTAGAAATGGGGTGAGCTCTGGAGCCTGCCTCCTGAAGCCCTCCCGGTGTCTGCTTCTCCTTCCAGCTCCAAGACCGCGCTGCACATCGGGAGCAGCGACACCCAGGTGGATGAGGTGAAGAAGACGCCCACGAACAGCAACCTGGTGGACCATCTCTCGTGCCCCATGTGCAGCCGGCTGCGCCTGCACTCGTTCATGCTGCCCTGCAACCACAGCCTGTGCGAGAAGTGCCTGCGACAGCTGCAAAAGCACGCCGAGGTCACCGAGAACTTCTTCATCCTCATCTGCCCCGTGTGCAACCGCTCGCACTGCATGTCCTACACCCACAAGATGCAGCTGCCCGAGAACTACCTGCGCGGGCGCCTCACCAAGCGCTACATGCAGCAGCACGGCTACCTCAAGTGGCGCTTCGACCGCTCCTCCGGGCCCATCGTCTGCCAGGTCTGCCGCAACCGGCGCATCGCCTACAAGCGCTGCATCACCTGCCGTCTCAACCTGTGTAACGACTGCCTCAAGACCTTCCACTCGGACGTGGCCATGCAGGACCACGTCTTCGTGGACACCAGCACCGAGGACCAGGATGAGAAGATCTGCATCCACCACCCGTCCAGCCGCATCACTGAGTACTGCCGCCACGACAACCAGCTGCTCTGCACCTTCTGCAAGACGGCTTTCCACAACGGCCACGACACCGTCAGCCTCATCGACGCCTGCTCCGAAAGGGCCGCCGCGCTCTTCAGCGCCATCGCCAAGTTCAAAGCAGGTCCTCGTCCCCTTCCCTCTACTGCACAGGAATTTCTAGTTCAGGAACTGTTGGGGGAAATGGCTCTGGGCAGTCTGTCTGGTCAGAGCCTCCCCTGGTGGGGCAATCCAAGCACTGAGAAACACTTTGCGAGGCTGCAAGGCATTGGCTTTGTGTGCACACCTGGCAACCACCACCAGCCTCGTAACCTCCCCACACCTTGGCTTTCTCATCTGTAAAATAAGCAGAGTAATAGTAACTCCTTTGGGTGGTCATGAGGGCTAAATGGGTTGCTCTGTGTGTGGCATGCACAAAAGTATCTGGCACAGAATCAGCACAGAAAGATTCTATAATCTTGGTTACAACCTTTATGACCTTGGACCTTGTTTCCTCCTTTGGAAAGTGTTAAATTTGATCTTCTAGTATCTGTGAGCCTTTCTAAAGTGTTTTGTCACTAAAGTTGGATGTCTCTGGTATTTTCCCAATTTGCAGAAGGAAAGAATTAAGTCAATGTTGAAATAATTTCCATTTTAAATTTTCCTCAACAGTGTTTTCCCAAAACTTGTAAACAGCAAAGTAAATGAACTGGTAGCAAACACATAATAACAGAGAAACTCAGAAATAGCCAGTAATATTCTGGTCAATAGCTGGTTTTTCTTCTGCATGCCAGCTCAGGGTTATTTTATATTGGCTTACCTATAAAATAGGTAGTTTATGTAAGGGAAACTGACCTTAGTTTCCACGCTGCAGTGCAGTACAACAATATTTTGCAGAGCTCAGCAAAGAGTGCCA
Organism: Ailuropoda melanoleuca; assembly: GCF_002007445.2. Taxonomy (NCBI): domain Eukaryota; kingdom Metazoa; phylum Chordata; class Mammalia; order Carnivora; family Ursidae; genus Ailuropoda; species Ailuropoda melanoleuca. Next base: position 8,335,002 of record NC_048223.1, on the reverse strand, counting down.
TAATTTCTGGGTGTGGATCTACCAGATTAGACATGAGGATCTCAGTCATCATTTTAGGGCTCTTTTTGCCTGGGAATAGCTTCTTGAATAGAGGCCTACTATGCCCAGGCCTAATCATCTCAATCGTTCTACAGTACAGGCATTAAAATTCCTTCCATGAGTAAGACGGTGGAGACTCTAAGAAGTCATTGGCACAAGGCAGCTAGTAAATGGGCAGACCTGGGCTATCTGACTCAACGCCCATGTTAAATACATAACATTCATTTGACAACTTACTCTATGCTAAACAGTGACCAGAATCTAAAGATTGAAAGACTGAAAAGCAACAGAAACCACCACCACCACAATTTGTGGTCTATTTCCTTAAGGCTGGATGAGAGTCAAGTGATGAGAGTGCACCAGACCACCCCAGCCCTTTCCCTTTGTCGGATATTTCAGTGTCCATGTGTAAGCATGCCTAAACATATGAGTGGGAGGCAGTTTTTCTCTGAGCTGCACACAAAGGTCCTGTTGGACATAGAGGTGGGTCAGAGATGGACTTTGCTAACTCTGTCACCTAGGACCTCTCACTAGCATGCATATTTCAGGAATACCTTCACTTCTCAATTGCTTCTACTAGGAAACATTGTTTATCAATTGATATTTATTCAGTTTTAGAACCACCACCAGGGAAGTCTCTATAGTAAAGAAACTCTATAGAAGCCACATTGCCAAGCAAATGGGTAGCCCCTTTGGTTCCTAGTGAGTTTTCTTAAGGTGTACTCACTGCCTGGGCTCAGCTGGATTCTCTGGGGCCTCAGCATAGGGAAGGGGCTGCTGCCTACAGTCTGCTGTGGCCCCCATGTAACCACAGGAAGCCTGGGTTTTTAACACAGGAGAAATCCAAGGTAGTTTTCTCAGAGTCCAGGGCACTTGGAAGTCAGACGATGAAATTCAGTTCGATGTAAGGAGATACCAAGACAAATTCCAGAGAGCCCAGCAATTGGAAGGGGACAGGGGTCACCTTCAAGGCATACCCATGTATACGTGGGTAAATAATTTAGCCCTGCGCATCCTTGCTAAGGGAACCACAACCACCCCCCAATTTTTTTAACCAGGGTTCAAACTTGCTCTTAAGGACTCAATTCGCTTTTGGAGAAGGTGCCATAAATCTGCATTTTAAACAGATCTTTAGGTAATTCAAAAGCAGATGATCTGACAATACACTGAGAAACTCTGGGCCCTGGAGGGAAGATCAAGTTTGGGTCAATAGATTGAATCTGTGGTGTTGACCCCAGCTGCACACTGTAATCCACCTGGGGAGATTTACTAACTAGGACCAGCAACAATGGCACCACCCAGGAGCCTGTCAGGCATGCAGAATCAGGCCCCACCCATACCAATTTCATGGGAATCTGCATTTTTAACATGATCCCCAGAAGATCCCTTGGATTAGATTCTAAACGCAGCTGCAAACTACCTCATCTGGATTCCCAAGCCCTAACTCAGGCCAATTGAGAATCTCAGCAAGTGAGGCCAAGAAAAGAGTTTTCTTTAAAGTTGCCCAGAAGATTCTGATGTTCACAGAGGGCTGAGAACCACAGTTGGAGCAATTAAGAACATAGGCTTTGGAGTCAGACAAATAGAATTAGAGACAGGCCTTGGTTTCTCCCATTTACTTGCTGTGTGACACTGGACAATAACTTAACCTCTCTGAGCCTTAGTGTCCTCATCTATAAATGGGAACAATATCTTCCTCATAGGAAGTTACGTGTTATATATGATAATACAGAGATGTGATCCGTAATATGTGTATCATATAGATCTGGTCCATAATAAATGTTTAATAAACAATAGCTACTTCTAAGTGTGCTGCATGAAAGAGATCTTGATTTAACTTTGCTCTAAGACCAGCTCTTGCAAAGCTGCCATATTTGTAAGACAGCACAGGGGTGCTTCTGGCCGCCTCTTTCTTTTCTCCTGGTGCTGCCTCTTTCCCCCTCATCGAAGGAATTTTTATCCTACCTCTCAGGACTTTACATGAACTCAATCCCTAATAAAGCAAGGAATTTCCTACGCAAGTGTTTTTGGCAGTGAGTAACTATTGAATAGTCAAAGAAATTAATGAATAAAGTGGAATTTCAACTGCCATAAGCCACAATAGGGTTTGAGTCAGGGGAGAGTGGGGAACACTTCTCAGCACCACTGCAATCACCCTGATTGTTTCCTGTTCAGCCCCCATCGGCATTGCTTCTGTGCCTGTATGAGGGAGGAAGTGGACAGAGGAAACAGCAGCTTCACAAAATAGGCCAGAGAGTGGCATTTGCCCTGAAGATGTTAGAAAATAGGACAGATTGGCTCTCACTCAATAAATATCTCTCTAGCCCTTCTACACACCCTAGTCATAGTGACAACCAAGGCAGCCGCAGTCCCTGTTCTCGTGGTCTGACAAGACTCCTGGGTCTCTCTTACACAAATGCACATCATTGTTACAATGGCCAACCACCCACAGAAGTCCAGCTTACTATGTACCCAGGACCATGTTAAGAACCAAGTACAAAAAATTCTGGGGCACCTCTATTCCTGAGTAAAATTTGGTGGGAATTATAGCCCATCAATTCACTGCAAAGTTGACCATTCAGGGGAGGATCTTACCTTTAGACTAGGCTACAGAAGGTTTGAAATGTCTTCACATAGTTGTCACTGCCTGATGCCTAAATCACTGTAAAGACAACAAAGGTGCTCATTTCACAGAGACGTGCCACATACTTTCTTTCACAGCATCCTCTATGCTGTAGTATCATCGGATTTATGAGTTCCTTGAGCATCAGTGCCCTTACATATTCACACATGTACGTATCCCTAGTACCTTGGAAGGCATATGACATGTAACAGGTGTTCAGTAAATATTTGTTGAATGACTGAGTGAACTTAAAATCCAAAAACCACTTAAGAGGATACAGGACAAATTGGGTTCTCCTTGAAGTGCAACAGCAGACTCTTTCTTGTAAGGAAATGGGGGGAGGGCAAGAGGGGGAGCCCAGCTAATTTCCTACTGTTGTCTAGGGTTAGGTTTTTGGTGAATGAGGCAAGGCAGCATTTAGAAGAAATCATCAGAAATTTAGTTCTTTCTCTTGACCCTGCAGGAGCTTAGCCTTCACACGGGGAAAACCAGTCACTTGGTGACATCACCTCTTCTTAAGTCCAATGTGCCGACAAGTGAAGTCTGGTAAAAACTCGTATCAAGGATGGCCTTGAACTTTCAATTTCAACCCAGGGCCACAGAGACTACTATAGATATAACTATGCTAGGAAAGAAAGGCCGTTATTCCGGAGGGAAGTCTTAGATAAGGAGGCTGAGAGGGGATTCCTGAGGGAGGCCAGATGCACCTCATGAACCTGTCCTAGCCTATTTCAGCTCAACTACAAGTACCTTCCCTCCCTCTCTGCCCACTTCCATGGGGTCCAAGGGAATTCGCTCCAGTCTGCTACTGGCTTTGACATCTGGGGAGATGAAAATTTTAACCAAAGTAATTAACCTGGTTGTTTTGCAGTCCGCTATGAGATTGATAATGACCTAATGGAGTTCAACATTTTAAAGAACAGCTTTAAAGCTGACAAAGAGGTGAAACGAAAAGAGATCCGAAATGGATTTCTCAAGCTGCGCAGCATTCTACAGGAGAAGGAGAAGTCCATCATGGAGCAAATAGAGAATCTGGAGGTGTCCAGGCAGAAGGAGATTGAAAAATACGTGTATGTCACAACCATGAAAGTGAATGAAATGGACGGCCTGATCGCCTACTCCAAAGAAGCCCTGAAAGAGACAGGCCAGGTGGCGTTTCTGCAGTCTGCCAAGATTCTGGTGGACCAGATCGAAGATGGCATCCAGAGCACCTACAGGCCTGACCCACAGCTCCGGCTACACTCCTTGAACTGCATGCCCTTGGACTTTGCTGAGCTCTCCAGTGCCATCCACGAGCTTTTCCCCACAGGACCCAAGAAGGTATGCTCTTCAGGGGACTCCCTGCCCTCCCCCTATCCCATGCACTCAGAAATGATGATTGCCAGGAAGGTCACTTTCAGCACTCACAGCTTTGGCAACCAGCAGATATACCAGCGAAGTTCCTCCTTGTTGTCCTTCAACACCACCACCGGTGAGAAGGCCAAGATGGGTCTGGAAGCCTATGGGCGAGCCCGGTCTGCCACACCTGCCAAACCCACAGATGGCCTCTATACCTACTGGAATGCAGGGGCAGACAACCAGTCTGTGCAGAACAGCAGCAGCTTCCACAATTGGTACTCATTCAATGATGGTACTGTGAAGACCCCAGGCCCAATTGTTATCTACCAGACTCTGGTGTATCCTAGAGCTGCCAAGGTAAGAAAGGCTCTGGGCCCATGGGGAAGGCGAGGGATGTGAGGTACAGAATGGAGTTTTGGGTAGTAAGGAAAGGTTGCACTTAACCTCTTTGATATCTAGGGTCTAGTCACTCAAATCTATTCCTCTGGATTCTTCATGGTCAGCCCATTCAAAAGGGATAAGTTCCTAGGATCTTAAGTACCCTAAGATTGACTTAAACCAAACAACGTATTTAATTCATAGTCTAAAATACATCTGAATGCCCCAACCCCATTTCAAGGGCAACCCAATTTGGGAACCAAAGTAATTTGAAGAGACTGCTTGGAGGGTATAATATTTCCCAGGGGAAAGCCTGTAATAGTAGAGAGAACACAGAGAATCAAATTGGAAGTACAGGCTCCATTATTTATCAGCTGTGATTCCTCTAAATTGCTACTTTTCCTAAAGAAAGTATCCCTACTCTCCATGATTTGTAAAGAATGGAAGGATAATCCCAATGGAATTCCAATTTTTATCTCCTGAGATTCATATTTTGGGGGTATGGATCTCTCACAGACCTCTACAGCTGCCATCATCTGACTTTGGGGGACCTGACTCCTCCTTGACCCTCTTGGCCTAACATGGACAAATGACCTTTCCCCTTAACATTCCTTTCAAATCCAGCTGAACATGAACTATTTATAGAATGTGTTATTAAGGTTCAGGGAGGGAAACAGATTAACTTGTAATTAGATACTCTATTAGCGCAAACCTTGCCTCTCTTAGTGCTCCCTACAGGGACATCTCCCAGGCCAGCCCATGGCCTGCCTTCATGTGGCAGAACCCATCTTTTGCCCCCATAATCTGAGAACACTCCCAAAGACTTTTAGCACCCTTGAAGTTGAAAACATTGATTCTCAAACATTAATGTGCACCTGCAGGTCTTGTTAAAATGCAGATTCTGTTTCAGTGGGTCTCAGGGGGCCCTGAGATTTTGTGTTTCTAACAACCTTCCAGGTGTTGCCATTGCTGCCAATCTGCATACCACACTTTAATATCAAGGGTCTAAAAACAAGAAAATGAAAGTCAGACATTGACCAAGCTTTGCTTCACTGTTCTCCTGAGACATCATAATCTATGTTTTAGAGTCTATAATTGCCAGCAAGAATGACCTTACGTTGCAAAGTAGAATACACCTTCCCTTGGGCTCTCAGACACAGCAAAGTCTCTCTGCCCTTCACATACGAGATTCCCACAACTGAGCAGCTGAACCTTCATTTCCAAATGATCCCAGATCAGCAGAACCTGCAGTGTATGTGACATTAGCTCAGTGATGGCCTTAGGTCTCTCCATGCAAGTTAGACGGCTTAGAAGATTGGCAGTTTCTTGCTCTGGAAGGAAAGGACTAGTGATGTCTGATTCCACACTTGGGCTTGGAAAACAGTCACCCCACGCCACCGGTTAGTGGTCCCTGGATGAGCCCAAGAAAGGGGCCTACACAGGAAAACCTAGTCAAGACATTATCTGTCAAGAGAGGACACCTAAACCTACCGACAAATAGTGGTATTTGATGTGAAAATATCATTGATCCCCATTAGGATAATGGAATGGAATTCACATGGGAATCATAGTGCTCAGTAATGCCCAAGATGAAATCTGTGTTGATTTCTCTCACAAATGATGGTTGACAGTCCTCTTTAGGCTTTTGGCATAGAAAACATTCTCAAAGGTAGTCTCATAACTTGTCACTATGTATCTGAAAAATCCTAAGGAGTTTTTTTCTAAAAACTCAATTTTATTTCTAGAACTCTTTCCCAGAGAAATAATTAAAAATTCAGATGAAGATTCATGCCCCAAAAGTCTTCACTGCATCATTATTTACTAGAGTGTAAAATTAGAAACAACCTAAATGTTCAACTATAGAAGGATTAAATCACTTATGGGACAGTTATTAAGATGGTGCTTTACTAAGTTTTTCATAATATAGGGAAATATATAAAATATAACAAGTGAAAGAAAGTAGGTATCAAAGCAATATAATCCAAATTAAATGTATCTCTGTGTTTGTGTATGTTCCAAAATTGGAAAGAAATTATTAACCGAATTTTGGAATTATAAGTAATATTTATTTTCATCCCTTATATTTTTTCTGTATTTTCCAAGTCTTTTACAATGAGTATGTTAGTTTTGATAATCAGAAAAAAATAAGTTAATTTTTACTGATGAATTATATAAATTTATAAAAAGTTTTAAAAGTATAAATATATAAAAATAACTATAAATTATATAAAGTCACAAAAATGTATACACTTACAAGTAATTAATAAATTAATTTTATAAATGTAATAATATTTGAATGTATTAAAACATAAGAATGCAGTATCTGTTTAGAAATATAATCATTATAGGGGAGGAGTTAAGATGGCAGAGAAGTAGGGGACCCCTTTTTTCAGCTGGTCCCCTGAGTCGAGTTGGATAGGTACCAGACCAGCCTGAACATTCACGGAATCAGCCAGAGACGCAGGAAGATACATCTGGATCTCTACAAATGAACATCTCCAGCGCTGAGTATTGAGGTACAAAGTGGGGAGCCGTGAAACCGCGCACAGATATCGGAAGATAAACGGAAGGGGGAGGGAGCCGCCGCGTTCGGGTGCCAGGAAGCGGTAGCCACCTGCACGGGGGAGCTGGCGGACCGCGGACCCGCACCCGCGAGAGAGCTGACTGAGACCGTGAGCGGGGAGCACGGGAGCATTCGCCGGGTCGGCTGGCGACTGGCGGCTGGCGGGGTTGGAAACACAAAGGACAGAGACGCGCCGGCCCTGGAAGTGAGGGCTGGGATGCCAGGTGTGGGGTGCACATCCCGGGACTCTGCAGGGTTGAGCAGCGCCAACAGTAAAAGAGTTAAAGTGGCCAGAACATCAGTGGAGAACGGTCCGCGATCCCTCTGTTCTGTGACAGAGGCTGAGATTCGGCCGCTGCTGCTCTGACTCTCAGAAGAGGCACAGCAGACCGCCAGGGAAAGCCGCCAGAGAACAAAAGTCTGGAAATACCGGCTCACAGTGTGCCCATCCCCATCTCCCCTTGAAGGCAACACTGAGACTCTACCCAAACGGGGTTGCCTGAGTATCCGCGCGGCAGGCCCCTCCCCCAGAAAGCAGGCTGAAAAATCAAGAAGCCCACAACCCGGGGCGTCTGGGTGGCGCAGTCATTGAGCGCCTGTCTTCTGCTTAGGGCGTGATCCCAGTGTTCCGGAAAGGAGTCCCTCATCAGGCTCCTCCGCTGGGAGCCTGCTTTTTCCTCTCCCACTCCCCCTGCTTGTGTTCCCTCTCTTGCTGGTTGGCTCTCTGCCACATAAATAAATAAATAAATAAATAAATAAATAAATAAATAAAATCTTTAAAGAAGAAGCCCACATCCCTAAGATCCCTATAAAACAGGGCGCACGGCCTGGGTCCCAGTCAATAATTTGGGCTCTGGACAACCCCGCAACCTCTCCTCATCAGAATGACAAGAAGGAGAAGCCCCCCCCCCAGTAAAGAAAAGACAGTGAATCTGTGGACTCTGCCACAGAAATAATGGATATGGATGTAACCAAATTATCAGAAATGGAATTCAGAGTAACAATGGTCAAAATGAAGAGTAGACTTGAAAAAAGTATTAACGAAAATGTTACTGAGAATATAGAATCCCTAAGGACGGAAATGAGAGTGAATCTGTCAGAAATTAAAAATTCTATGAGCCAAATGCAGGCAAAAATAGAGGCTCTGATGGCCAGGGTCACCGAAGCAGAGGAACGTATTAGCAAACTGGAGGACGGGTTAGTAGAGGAAAAAACGAAAATAGAAGCTGGTCGTAAAAAAATCCACGCCCACGAATGTAGGTTACAGGAGATTACTAACTTAATGAAATGATACAAGGTCAGAATCATTGGCATCCCCGAGGGGGTGGAGAAAAACAGAGGTCTAGAAGAGATATTTGAACAAACTGTAGCTGAAAACTTCCCTAGTCTAGCGAGGGAAACAAACATTCGTGTCCAAGAGGCAGAGAGGACCCCGCCCAAGCTCAACCACGACAAACCTACGCCACGTCACATCATAGTGCAATTCGCAAATATTAGATCCAAGGATACAGTATTGAAAGCGGCCAGGGCAAAGAAATTTCTCACGTACCAAGGAAAAGGTATCAGAATTACGTCAGACCTGTTTACACAACCTGGAATGAGAGAAAGGATTGGGGGGCATTTTTAAAGCCCTTTCAGAGAAAAACATGCAGCCAAGGATCCTTTATCGAGCAAGGCTGTCACTCAGAACTGATGGAGAAATAAAGACGTTCCAGAATCGCCAATCATTAACCAATTTCGTAACCACGAAACCAGCCCTACAGGAGATATTAAGGGGGGTTCTATAAAGGTAAAAAGGCCTCAAGAGTGATACAGAACAGAAAGTCACAACCGATACAAACAAAGACTTTACTGGCAACATGGCATCATTAAAATTCTATCTCTCAGTTCTCAGTGTCAATGTAAATGGTTTAAATGCTCCCATAGGGGCGCCTGGGTGGCACAGCGGTTAAGCGTCTGCCTTCGGCTCAGGGCGTGGTCCCGGCGTTCCGGGATCGAGCCCCACATCAGGCTCCTCTGCTATGAGCCTGCTTCTTCCTCTCCCACTCCCCCTGCTTGTGTTCCCTCTCTCGCTGGCTGTCTCTATCTCTGTCGAATAAATAAATAAATNGGATCCTTTATCCAGCAAAGCTGTCATTCAGAATTGATGGAGAAATAAAGACGTTCCAAAATCGCCAATCATTAACCAATTTCGTAACCACGAAACCAGCCCTACAGGAGATATTAAGGGGGGCTCTATAAAGGTAAAAAGGCCCCAAGAGTGATACAGAGCAGCAAGTCACAACCGATACAAAGACTTTAAAGAGAAATGGCATCATTAAAATCATATCTGTCAATAATCTCTATCAATCTAAATGGCTTAAACTCTCCCATAAAACGCCACAGGGTTGCAGATTGGATAAAAAGACATGACCCATCCATTTGCTGTCTACAAGAGACTCATTTTGAACCCAAAGATGCATTCAGACTTAGAGTAAGGGGATGGAGTACCATCTTCCACGCAAATGGACCTCAAAAGAAAGCTGGAGTAGCAATTCTCATATCAGATAGACTGGATTTTAAACTAGAGGCCATAGAGAGAGATACAGAAGGGCACTATATTATTCTTAAAGGAAGTATTCAACAAGTGGATATGACAATTATTAATATATATGCCCCCAACAGGGGAGCAGCAAGATACACAAGCCAACTCTTAACCAAAATAAAGAGACATATAGATAAGAACACAGTAATAGTAGGGGACCTCAACACCCCACTATCAGAAATAGACAGAACACCCTGGCAAAAACTAAGCAAAGAATCAAAGGCTTTGAATGCCATACTCGACGAGTTGGACCTCATAGATATATATAGAACACTACACCCCAGAACCAAAGAATACTCATTCTATTCAAATGCCCATGGAACATTCTCAAGAATAGATCATGCTCTGGGACACAAAACAGGTCTCAGCCAATACCAAAAGATTGAAATTATCCCCTGCATATTCTCAGACCACAACGCTCTGAAATTGGAACTCAACCACAAGGAAAAACCTGGAAGAAACTCAAACACTTGGAGGCTAAGAACCATCCTGCTCAAGAATGACTCGATAAACCAGGAAATCAAAAAACAAATTAAACAATTTATGGAGACCAACGAGAATGAATACACAACGGTCCAAAACCTATGGGATACTGCAAAGGCAGTCCTAAGGGGGAAATACATAGCCATCCAAGCCTCACTCAAAAGAATAGAAAAATCTAAAATGCAGTTTCTATATTCTCACCTCAAGAAACTGGAACAGCAACAGAGGGACAGGCCTAACCCACTGACAAGGAAGGAGTTGACCAAGATTAGAGCAGAAATCAATGAATTAGAGACCAGAACCACAGTAGAGCAGATCAACAGGACTAGAAGCTGGTTCTTTGAGAGAATCCATAAAATTGATAGACCACTGGCAAAACTTGTCCAAAAACAAAGAGAAAGGACTGAGATTATTAAAATTATGACTGAAAAGGGAGAGGTCACGACCAGCACCATTGAAATTGCAAGGATTATTAGAAACTTTTATCAACAGCTATATGCCAAAAAACTAAACAATCTGGAAGAGATGGAGGCCTTCCTGGAAACCTATAAACTACCAAGACTGAAACAGGAAGAAATAGATTTCTTAAATAGGCCAATTAACTATGAAGAAATTGAGTCAGTGATAAACAACCTTCCAAATAATAAAACTCCAGGCCCAGACGGTTTTCCTGGGGAATTCTACCAAACATTCAAAGAAGAAATAATACCTATTCTCCTAAAGCTATTTCAAAAAATAGAAACAGAAGGAAAGCTACCAAACTCATTCTATGAGGCTAATATTACCTTGATCCCCAAACCAGGCAAAGACCCCCTCAAAAAGGAGAATTACAGACCGATTTCTCTAATGAATATGGATGCCAAAATCCTCAACAAGATCCTTGCTAATAGAATCCAACAGTACATTAAAAGGATTATCCATCATGACCAAGTGGGATTCATACCTGGGATGCAAGCATGGTTCAACACTCGCAAATCAATCAATGTGATACATCATATCAACAAGAAAAGACTCAAGAACCATATGATCCTCTCAATTGATGCAGAAAAAGCATTTGACAAAATACAGCATCCTTTCCTGATTAAAACCCTTCAGAGTGTAGGAATAGAGGGTACATTTCTCAATCTCATAAAAGCCATCTATGAAAAGCCTACTGCAAGCATTATTCTCAATGGGGAAAAGCTGGAAGCCTTTCCCTTAAGATCAGGAACACGACAAGGATGCCCACTCTCGCCACTATTATTCAACATAGTACTAGAAGTCCTTGCAACAGCAATCAGAAGACAAAAAGGGATCAAAGGTATCCAAATCGGCAAAGAAGAAGTCAAACTGTCTCTCTTTGCAGATGACATGATACTCTATATGGAAAACCCAAAGGAATCCACTCCCAAACTATTAGAAGTTATAGAACAATTCAGTAAGGTGGCAGGATACAAAATCAATGCCCAGAAATCAGTTGCATTTCTATACACGAATAACGAGACTGAAGAAAGAGAAATTAGGGAATCCATCCCATTTACAATAACACCAAAAACCATGCGTTACCTTGGAATTAACTTAACCAGAGACGTAAAGGACCTATATGCTAGAAACTATAGATCACTTTTGAAAGATATTGAGGAAGACATAAAAAGATGGAAAAATATTCCATGCTCATGGATTGGAAGAATTAACATAGTTAAAATGTCCATACTACCCAGAGCAATCTACACTTTCAATGCTATCCCGATCAAAATACCGAGGACATTTTTCAAAGAACTGGAACAAATAGTCCTTAAATTTGTATGGAACCAGAAAAGGCCCCGAATCTCCAAGGAACTGTTGAAAAGGAAAAACAAAGCTGGGGGCATCACAATGCCGGATTTCGAGCTGTACTACAAAGCTGTGATCACAAAGACAGCATGGTACTGGCACAAAAACAGACACATCGACCAATGGAACAGAATAGAGAACCCAGAAATGGACCCTCGGCTCTTTGGGCAACTAATCTTTGATAAAGCAGGAAAAAACATCCGGTGGAAAAAAGACAGTCTCTTCAATAAATGGTGCTGGGAAAATTGGACAGCTACATGCAAAAGAATGAAACTTGACCACTCTCTCACACCATACACAAAAATAAACTCCAAATGGATGAAAGACCTCAATGTGAGACAGGAATCCATCAAAATTCTAGAGGAGAACATAGGCAACAACTTCTATGACATCGGCCAGAGCAACCTTTTTCACGACACATCTCCAAAGGCAAGAGAAATAAAAGATAAAATGAACTTATGGGACTTTATCAGGATAAAGAGCTTCTGCACAGCCAAGGAAACAGTCAAAAAAACTAAGAGACAGCCCACGGAATGGGAGAATATATTTGCAAAGGACACCACAGATAAAGGACTGGTATCCAAGATCTACAAAGAACTTCTCAAACTCAATACACGAGAAACAAATAAACAAATCATAAAATGGGCAGAAGATATGAACAGACACTTTTCCAATGAAGACATACAAATGGCTAACAGACACATGAAAAAATGTTCAAAATCATTAGCCATCAGGGAAATTCAAATCAAAACCACACTGAGATACCACCTTACGCCAGTTAGAATGACAAAAATAGATAAGTCAAGAAACAACAATTGTTGGAGAGGATGTGGAGAAAGGGCATCCCTCCTACATTGTTGGTGGGAATGCAAGTTGGTACAGCCACTCTGGAAAACAGTGTGGAGGTCCCTTAAAAAGTTAAAAATTGAACTACCCTATGACCCAGCCATTGCACTACTGGGTGTTTACCCCAAAGATACAGACGTAGTAAAGAGAAGGGCCATATGCACCCCAATGTTCATAGCTGCATTGTCCACAATAGCCAAATCATGGAAGGAGCCGAGATGCCCTTCAACAGATGACTGGATTAAGAAGCTGTGGTCCATATATACAATGGAATATTACTCAGCTATCAGAAAGAACGAATTCTCAACATTTGCTGCAACATGGACGGCACTGGAGGAGATAATGCTAAGTGAAATAAGTCAAGCAGAGAAAGACAATTATCATATGATTTCTCTCATCTATGGAACATAAGAACTAGGATGATCGGTAGGGGAAGAAAGGGATAAAGAAAGGAGGGTAATCAGAAGGGGGAATGAAACATGAGAGACTATGGACTATGAGAAACAAACTGAGGGCCTCAGAGGGGAGGGGGTGTAGGTTTGGGATAGACCTGTGATGGGTAGTAAGGAGGGCACATATTGCATGGTGCACTGGGTGTTATATGCAACTAATGAAGCATCGAACTTTACATNTTATATGCAACTAATGAAGCATCGAACTTTACATTGGAATCTGAGGATGTACTGTATGGTGACTAACATAATAAAAAATCATTTAAAAAAAGAAATATAATCATTATAAAATATTTATATGCCAAGCACAACCCGCTAATTGACAATTGTTGATATATCTCTTTCCAAAAGTTGATATATTATGTTTTGAGTGTGAACATATATTCTCCATGACTTGGGTAAGCCTTTTCACCTCTCTGGTACTCCACTTCCTTGTGTGTAAAATAGAGGGTTGGAATAGATACACTTTTCATCTTCTGGTAGTCTGTGGTTCCATTAGAATTTGCTAAATATAACCTTCCTGAGCCTCAACTATAAAATGGGATAATAAAATCTCCCCTCCAGGGAGTTGTGAAGACTAGGTGAGCTAGGCAATGTCAGACACAGAATCTGATGCATAGAAGGTGTTTAATAAATGGAAGCTACCTTACTTGGTTGTGTCAGGAGACCAGTGGTCACTGCCATGTTGACTGATGGTAACTGAACCCAGAGGAGCATTCTTCTGTTCTTGAAATGCATCACGAGCATCGTGGCAGGCCTTATCAGGCAGCCTTTCAAGACTGTTGCACATAGTCTACATCAAAGTCCTCAGCAACTGGAGGAGATGGGGTCAGCTTAAACTCACCCCACTGATAGTCAATGACACAAATCTTTATGGGAAAGAAAGCTGAATAGTGTGTATTAGTATCACACCCTCATGGTCATTGCTTCATAGGTTTACTGGACATGCCCAACAGAAGACGTGGACTCTTTTGAGATGGAATTTTATGAACTCATTACTACCCCTCCTAACAATGTGCGGACAGAGCTTTGTGGGCAAATTCGGGATATAATGCAGCAGAATCTGGAGCTGCACAACCTGACCCCCAACACTGAGTATCTGTTTAAAGTTAGAGCCATCAATGACAATGGTCCTGGGCAATGGAGTGACATCTGCAAGGTACTGTGCACATATTTTCTCAGACAGTCTTTCTTTATAAGTTCTGATGCAGCTGTTAGGATAATCACGAGATCACAGAACCTACTGTGTGACCGCCCCCTCTAATCCCAGAAAACTTGTTAACTCAGGTCAAAGAGAAGGCTGCTTGCCTCAACCAACTTAGCAAATGAGGCCTGAAAATTGTTAATTCAGTTTGATTCAAAAAACATTTGGGCCAGGCATTCTTTTAGGATGTAGGGACTCAGAGGAAAATAGGACATAATCCTTGCCTTCAAGGAGCTCAGGGTCTATTAAACAGATACTTGTGGCATGAGAAGGACAAAAAAAAAGAGCTTATTATTAGCCCTGGTGGTGACTCAAAGCAAGTGTACAATGCCAGATTTAACAAACATAAATATGGGACACATATAAAAAACACTTTTTAGTATAAGTATGTCCCATGAAATATTTTGGACATAGTCATACTAAAAATTTTTTACTTACTATTTATCTGAAAGTCAAGGAATAGCCACTGAGCATGTCAGAATGGTCTCCCAAAAAGAAGGGATAGGATTATTCCTATCTTCTTTGTGATTCAAGGCTGACTCTTCTTTATATCCCCAGGGGATATACATTCATGAATATGATTTTACTGATACTCAAAGGAGAAAGGAAGAAAAATATCAAGACTTCCCAGAGCTATCTTACTATATAACCATGATGATGTTCTTTGGAATAAGAACATGGCTTAATCATGGGATTCTTTAGAGGAAAAACAGTAAGTCCATCCATTTCAGCTTTTGAAAAGGGAGATTTATGGTTTGGAGAGAGAGGAGTCTCGTGAGACCACTTCCAGCCAGGACATACATCTGATCTCCAAGGGAACTGGAAAGCCATCAGTTCCTCTCCCTTCCTATCTCTGTCTCTCTGTCCTCCCTCTGCCCGCCTTTCTATGTCTGCTTCTCTCTGAATCTGCACCACTTTCAGCTAGTTTGTAGTATCTCCTCCCCTAAATTCAGCTTGCTTGTGGTTTTGGATTGTCTTGGCCCAAGTTCTGTGTGTCCAACACAATCTGACTAGCAAAGCTCCCTTTGTCTCAGGTCCAATGTTTGCAGAAGAGAATCTGATTGGTTGCTACTTCTAGTGATGAAGGGAAGCAGGAGGGAGGATGGGGGCAGGATTATGCTGTTGGCCGGTGTACCAGTAGCAACTCTGTTGCAGGTAGAGGCTCTCTAGTCCATCTGGACTGCTTCTGGAGTCAGCACCCACATGCACCCTTCCCGTTCCCACAGAGGTCAGACATTCACCTGGGAAGGAAGTGGGATGAGAAGGTCAAACTTGCCACTCCTCTTGCTCTACTCCCACCAGTTCCCCATCAGGCAGGTGCCTCAGAACCCCATTCTTGCTGCCACCCTTCTCTCCCAAGCATGGGACACCCACAGCTGCTACCATATTTTGCAGGATGTCCTTTTGATTATGGATTTTTCCTTCCTCTAATTCCATCTGCCTTCTAATTTTTTAGGAATTCCTCAAAAATGTCTTGCCCTTGCTGTTACTAATTTTTTTAAATGTATCTCCTGTTATTTTTACATGCTAGGGTCAAGGACAGAGGTGGAGAGACTGAAATGTGTTGGCCCTTTTTAGGTAGATGTTTTGTCCTTCCTCTTGAGCTCCAAACTCCCTGAAAACAAACTTCACGTCTAATTCATCTCTCTTGCTCCCACAATGCTTACCACAGCACTGTGCATATCGCAGGTTCTTAATGGTTATTGAATGAATACATGACTGAAAATGTGACCAAACAAATGAATATATGAATGAATGTCTAAATTAAAGAGTGAAGAAATAAACTGATGAATAAAATTAATAATTACAAAGTATCATAAGATGCCTGAAAGCTAAGTGTTTTATGCAATCAGTCAAGAAATAACATTCCCCCTGAAATTGTGTTTATGCGATTAATTTGTACTCCCTATATGGGAAGGAAACTCATTCCAGTTTCTTTACTTTTTAACACAATTTCTAAATGAGCAGAGCACTAATTAATGAGGTTTTCTGGAAGCTTCATTTTTATCTGACTCGCAGAGCTGCAATATAGATTTTTCCTTCAGAAGTAATTCTTCTTCCCTCTTTGTGATTATATTAGCATTCTAGGGGAAACAGTGGCTTCCTTAACATTTGTCATGATTTGCATAAGTAAAGGCTTCAATAGCAAATGAAAATAAGATGGTGTGTTTGAATGACATTTATAAAGCTTCATAAAAGTAATGACTTTAGTTCTTTCCTATAAAATCGAAATACTTTTCCTTTGGCATTGGTTCTGTGCAGGTATTCCTAAAAGGTTTCATTTAAAATGCTGTAATGAGGTAGCTGAATCATTCCTTATCCAAAATACAATATTTCCATCATATGTACTTTAGAAAAGGAAGTGAAATAACACCTTTCATATTTGATTTTCATAGTCTGTGACTTGCTGATTTTTAAGGGATTTTATTCGAAGTATAATACATGAAGCATGAAAATTAACTTGAATGCTTTTTAAAGGTCCCATTTATTGAAGGCCGACTCTATGTCAGACACTGTCTATTCGTTATCACTGATATACCAGCCACTGGAGGCAGGGAGTTATTGCCTCTATTTTACAGATAAGGAAACTGAGGCTCAGGAAGGAGGAGTTGAGTGGGAACCTGGGTGTTCATCCAAGCTGGAGCTCTTTGTCCCCTGCACCACAGTCAGATTCAGCTAAGCGTGGGCTGGTGGGCCCCACCCTGGAGCCCTGGCACCTCATGCTGGAAGAATGATGTTGTCCAAGCTAACAGCAATGAGAGTGGGACTTTTTTTTTTTTCTTTTTGAGAGGCAAGATTGAGCATTGCTTGGCCTGGTGTGCCTAGCCCCAACTCCACTAGGCTGTAAGCACCAGGAAGGCAGGTGTCCTGGTGGGCTTCCTCACTCCTCTCGGCCCACAGCCCTCTGCCAACAGCCTCTAACATCGAAGAGCCTAACTGATAGTTTTGAAGGAACGGAGAAATGTGTTTTTAGACAAGTCATATATCCTTTAGTCTGTTAGTCCCTCTTCCTTTAGTCCCCAGGGTCCCTCCTGACCACCATTCCCATTTCTGCAAAGAGCCTCTTTACTTTGTCTCCCTCTAACTTCAAATCTCTGCTAACTTCCAAGAAGTTTTCCCATGATAAATGGAACTCTCCATCTATGCATTGGTTTCCTATTACTGCCGTAACAAAGTAGCAGTTTAAACAATACACATTTACTTATTATAATTTTGGAGATCAGAACTCCAAAATGGGTGCCACTGAGTAAAAACAAGGTGTGAGCAGGGCTGTGTTCCTTCAGGAGACTCTAGAAAAAGTTTATTCTTGCCTTTTTCCAGCTGCTAGCAACTGCCTGCATTCCTGGGCTCATGGCCCCTTCCTGCATTTTCCAAGCCAGAAACATTAGGCTGAGTCCTTCTCACACACATACACACTTCTCACACCTTCTCACATTCCCTGGCTCTCTTCCGCCCCCCTCTTCCACTTTGAAGGACTCTTGTGATCACATTGGATGCACTTGATGACTCAGCATAACCTCTATCTTAAAGCCAGCTGACTAGGAACCTTGATTCCCTTTGCTGTGTAACATAACATGTTCACAGGTTCCCGGGATCACCACATAGACAACTTTGGGGGCCATTACTCTGCCTATCACAGTCTGTACACCAGATGTCCCTTATTACATCACATTTGGAAGTAAAAATTCAGGCCCGAAAATAGTCACAAACTGCTACTGTTCTGCATCTTCCCTGATAGCTCTTTAGGAAGTGTGCCCACCCCTGCCCCCATTCATCCCCTCAAATTCCTTCTCATTCTGTACTGGGGATCACCCCTGGTGTGTCTCCCATGTGCTCAGGAGACAGCCCTGCCAGCTACTCTGAGTCTCTGCAGTGCTGCTCCCTTTCTGCCCAGACTGGAACTCCAGGCACAGAGCCAGGCTGCCTGGCTTCCTGGGCATCTTACCTTGGGTTCATGAGAACCCCCTTCTGGTTTTACTTCGGTCCCCACTTCAGATCTCCTGTCTAGGCTGAGATCCGCAACCTCAGGAAGTGGGGTTGCAGGACAATTGGAGCAACCAACACTATCCCATACTCAGAATAACTGCCCAAAATCTATCCCACAACGCCCACATACTCACAGTGACTCCCTGCCCTGAAACGAAATAAAAATGGGTTTGCACTATCTCCCTAGGATTTATTCTTTGCCAAAGAGCCCCTTGATCCTTCATGCAAATAGAACCCTATTAGTCTCTCCCTACTTGCTCTGCAGATAGATTTGAGCCCTGGAGTGAGGATAATTTAGGTCAAGCTGGACCTATTATTTTTAACCTTATACACAGAGGGTTGAGTTAATCATACACTTCAGTTTATGGTCCATTTTCAACACTGGTTTATGCAAGGCCCTTTTCTTGTCTCTGTATGTATTTCTTTTTGTGTCCATTCCTTCCCAGACATCCATTCTAACACATTTTATGTGTATCTTACTGCTTTTATGAATTCTTACATGGTATATATTGTTTTGAATGTGTTGGTAATTTGCACAAACGGTATTATGCCACATATCCTACTTTGTTTCTCACCTTTTCTCCCTAAACACTGTGTTTTTATGCTCTGGCCATGTCATTATGCACATTTAGTCCCTCACTTCTGATGATACCTCATTTGGACACCACATGGTACCTGTCCACTAAGCCAGCATGGACACCGGGGTGACCTCCAATAGTGCTGCAGTGAACAGCCTCATTCCTGATTTTGTGAGCAGGGTGGCGGCGTGAGAATTTCTCTGGAACATTGTATTTGTTTTCTAGGGCTGCCATACCAAAATGCCACACATTGGGTGGCTTAAACAACAGAAATTTATTTTCTCACAGTTCTGGAAGCCAGAAATCCTAAATCACGTTGTTGGCAGGTCTGGTTTCTTCGGAGGCCTCTCTCCTTGGCTTGCAGACCTACCTGCCTTTTCCCTGTGCGAGGGCACCTCTGGCAGGTCTCTGTGTGTCCAAATTTCCTCCTTTTATAAGGACACCAGTCAGATTGGATTGGGGCCCTCCCTAATGACCCCATTTTAACTTAATCATCTCTTTAAAGGTCGTCTCTCCAAATACAGTTGACCCTTGTACAACACAGGTTTGAACTGTGTGGGTCCACTTATACACTGACTTTTTACAATGCAGGACTGTATTTTCTCTTATGTTCTTAATAACATTTTCTTTTCTCTATCTTTATTGTAAGAATACAGCATATAATAAATATATAAAACATGTTAATTGACTGTTTATGTTATCAGTAAGGCTTCTGGTCAGCAGTAGGCTACTAGTAGTTAAGTTTGGGGGCACTAAAAAGTTATGCATGGATTTTCAACTGTTCAGGGGGTCAGTGCCCCAGTCCCTGCATTGTTCAAGGGTCAACTGTACAGGCACATGCTGAAGTACTGGGGATAGGACTTGAAGGTATAAATTTGGGGAGGACACAATTCACCCCTTATCAGATATATGCCATGAGTGAAATTGCTGGGTCATAGAGTATGTGCATACTTGATTTCATTGCATGCATGTGTGGGGCCATAAGGAATGAATGAGGGCCCCTGTATCCCAGCCCCCACCTCCATGTGGCACAATCCAGTTTTCTACTATTTTGCTAATCCAATAGGTACAAAGTGCTGTTTCCTTATTGTTTGAAAATTCATTTCATATGCTTATTAGTTTTCAGGATTTCCTCCTCTGTAAACAGCTGCAAAATATTCTTTGCCCGTTTTTCTATTGCACTTTTCATTTTCTAGGTGATTTGCAAAGTGTCCTGATATATTCCAGATAGTGGTATTAGACATTGTTAATATCTTCTCTGTTCTGACATTTGTCTATTAACTTTGTTCATAGTGTATTTCATGAAACAGCAGAAAACTTCCATTTTGATATGATCAAAGTCATCAATTATTTTTCCTTTCTGGTTTGACCTTTTGAAGTTTTGTTTAAGAAAGTCCTTCCATAGGCTTAGATCACAAAGATGATCTTCCACATAATTCTTTTATTAACTTTAGTTTTACCTATCAAATTTAGAACTTCCATCCATCCAAAGCCCACCTTTGTGTGTAATGCTGGATAAGATGCACTGTTTTTGACCATCTAGTGAGCCAGTTTTTCCAATAGCATCCACCAAGCAATGTCTTCTCCATTCATATACAGTGAAGGTGCCACTGCCATCTTATATTAAAGTGCCATATATTTAGGAGTCTGTCTCTGAGCTCTCTACAGCCTCCTATAGGTAACTTTGTCTGTTTCTGTATCAATACCACACTGTTTTTATTGTTTAACCTCAGCTTTGTGCTCTGTCTTGATGAACTGCTAAGGTAAGTCTGCCATTACTCTTCTTTCTTTTTTAACGTTTATTTAACTAATCATAGGAATTTGTTCCTTCATATAAATTTTGGAGTAAGTAAATTGAATTACTAAAAGAAGGAAGGAAGGAAGGAAGGAAGGAAGAAAGAGAGAGAGAGAGAGAGAGAGAGAAAGAGAAAGAAAGAAGAAAGAAAGAAAGAAAGAAAGAAAGAAAGAAAGAAAGAAAGAAAGAAAGAATCCAAAAAAGAAAGAACCCAAAAAAGAAAGAATCCAGAATAGAATTTGATTAGGAAGGCATTGAGTCTCTAAATTAATTTGGAGGCATTTGATATTTTTGTAATAGGTCTGACATTTATTGAAATCATCTTCAATGTGCTTTACTTAGGCTTTTAAATTCTTCTCATAGAGGTACTACATGTTCCTGGTTAACGTAATTGTTTGCAGACTTTGTAGATATTACGAATATTATCTTTTATTTCATTATACTTTCTAATGTATTGCTGGTTTAGAATAAAAACTGTTAGTGTTTGGAGGTTAATCTTGATTCCAGCAATCTTTTTTTTTCTTAAGATTTCATTTATCTGAGAGCGAGAGGGAAAGCATGAGCAGGGTCAGGGGCAGAGAGAGAGGGAGAAGCAGGCTCCCCACTGACAGGGAGCCCAACACAGGACTCGATCCCAAGACCCTAGGATCATGACCTGAGCCGAAGGCAGATGCTTAACTAAGCTACTAAGTTGCCCCAGATTCCAGCAATCTTGATAAACTCTCTTATTATTCTGAGAGTTTATCTGCTGATTTTGCTAGTTTTTCCAGGCTATGACCCTATCATTTATGAATAATGATAGCTTTAGCTTTTTCTTACAATCCTTGAACCTCTATGTCTTTTCTTTCCCTATACCTTTGACTAGGGGCATGAGTCTTACAGAAAATAGAAGCTGAAATACTCGATAGCTTTGTCTTATTCCTGATCTTAATGCTTCTCCATTGAGCTATGATGATTTTGCATTTAGTTTTTGTGGTGTATAATTCTCATTAAGGAAATTTCTTTCTACTTCTAAATTTCTGAGAGCTGTACAATCTTATGCATTTTTGTATTATTTGAGATAATCATATGATTCTTCTCTTTTTGGCCTTAATGAAATGAATTACATTGATTCTCTGATGTTACGCTTGACTTGCATTCATGCACTAAACCCTATGTGATCATGATGTGATTATTTAACATACTTGGTTTTAGTTAGCTCAGATTTTATTTTGGATTATTGTATCTATGGTCATAAGTGAACTGGCCCTATAATGTTTGGCTTATATCGTTTTTATCTGGCTTTGGAATCAATAGTTTATTAGCTTAATAAAATGAGGTAGGAAGCTTTTGCTCTTTTCCGATTTTCTAGGACAACTTTATCCAAAAGTTTGTTAGAATTCATTTGAAAAACCATCTGAGCATTTGGGGCAGGGAAGAGGATGTCAACTATCATTTCAAATTCTTTAGTATCTCAAGTTCTGTTCTCTATTTCTTTTGTCCTGTTTCATCTCATCCCCTTGTTCATAAACGTGTCCCAATCCTCATTGCCCCACTCACACATCACACATAGTCTTTATCTCTGGAGGCCCTGACTGCTTTACAGCAGAATTCAAATCCACTGCGCTTTATGAGTCAATTTCTAACCCCACCACAACACTGTTATCCCTTCATTAATGCCCTTGATAGTTCAATGTGTATATCTTACACTATATCTACTATCTTTACCAAGGCTATCTCTCTGTGTTATCTCCATTTTTATCCAGCAATGTGTAACCTAGTGTCATGTATATAATATCTTCATCTTGCAAGAAACCCTTTTCTCTTTAAAATTAAAAAATTTGATAAAACTAAAGGCATAATGGTAATAAGTGTCTCTCTCTCTTTTTTTTTAATACAAATATAAAAAATTAAAAGCTTTGTATATAGGGACATTGTACAAACATCACTCTTCACCACCCAAACCACACCCTCACCCCATCTGCCCCATGAGTCCTGATCTGTCTAGACAGAGCCCACTGATCCATTGGGCTATCCCTCATCCCTGATCTCAGCCTCACTCCCTAAACACCTCTTCAGTAAATGTGTACTGGGAAGGAACAGGAATGCTGCCAGACCAGAAGCATGAAGAAACCCAGCACCTCTGAGGTAAAACAGGGAGATCCACATGTAAGCTGAGTTGGTTAGATTTGTAGGAGACTTGCGCAGTACAGGTAGTCTGCCCTTTCCAGGTACTCTGATCGCTCATTGCGATCAAAGACAGTGTGAAGCATCAGAGAGAGACAACTGGAAGATTTACAAATTGTGGTTCTATTCACCTTTCATCTACTTCTCTAAGAACCTTCTCTTTACCTTAACCAATGTTGTGATTACAGAACTGAAAGACTCACTTCCCCTATAACCCAGTCAAGGTGCTCAGTCTGTTAAGAGTCAAACACATTAATGGAATTTACAAATGATAACAGCTATGACAGAAGCAATTTCCAGGGGCTGGAGGGACACTCTGGAGGGCTGCTCTATGGTGAAGCCCACCTGAGGTCACAGCACTCAGTTAAATGCAGTGGCTTAGACGAAGTCGAACCTAGTCTGTGAAATCCCAGTCTCGCTACATATTAAGAGTCCAAATTTAGAAAAGCGAAAAGCTACCTTATCCTTCTGAGCCTCAGTGTCCTCATTCATACAAGGGGGTCAGTGACACCTGCTTTGTATGGCCATCATGAGGGGTTAATAAGATAATGTGTGAGGGTCTAGTGCACGGCAGTGGCCATGCTCCTGGAAGCTACTACTGTTTCTCCTGTGGCTGGTACCATGGCTCTTCTGATTGCAGGTGGTAACCCCAGATGGGCGTGGGAAGAACCGAGCTAAGTGGGGCCTGCTGAAGAACATCCAGACTGCCCTCCAGAAGCGCTTCTGAGCCCCCGGCAGAGCAGGCAGCAACCTCAGCGATGTACCACAGATAGACATACACACACACACACATACATGTATTTTTCTCACCACATTCTTCAGTGAGGTTGCAGACGATGTTCCCAGCACCTCTGAGTCTTCTAAAAGCCAATAAAAGGAAATGCCTGATGTCATGGCTTGCTGTTTGCTCATTATTTTGGAACTAAGATGTAAAACAGTCAGCAAGTCTCTACACCTCCATTAGCTCAGGCCTAACCCTAGGCTCAGAATTCTGTGGTGTTTTATACATGGCAGCCACAGGCCTCTGGGTAGTAAAAAGGGCACTCTCTTTGCAGTCAGGCCCTCTGGTGTGCATTCTGACCCTAGTCTAACTAGCTTTTGGTGTTTGGGCAAGGCACTGATTGATGGGGAGCTCCTTACCTCACCATGTGGTCTATTTCAACAGTAAGCACCCAATATTGTTAGAATGCTCTTCCTAACTATGGAGCCTGAACTTGCCTTCCCTTAACGTTACACCATGGTCTGAGGTCTGCCTCTGAGCCATAAAGAACGAGAGCACTCCCTCCTCTCCACACTCCTCCTGGTCCCCAAAGCAAAGGAGGAACACTGGAATGCTTGTTTGGAGGCTCCCCGATGGTCCTTTGAATCAAGGCAAGAAAGAATGGCAGAGTCACAGGGCAGCTCCAGCCTCACCACAGAATTTGTCCTGGCCCTTCAGACAATAGGAAGCCCTCAGGGTTTCTGGCCTACCAAGGCCCCATCTGCCTGGAATGACCTTCTCCTGAACCCTACCCCATTTCTGCCAGGAAAACACCACCAGGGCTTAAGACCCAGTTCAACCACTTCTGGGAAGCCTTTGCTGATTCTCTAAGTCAGGATAACACCTCCCTCCTCCCCTGGGTCCTCACTAAACACAAAACTTTCCTCCCCTACTTCCATCCCCCACAGAGACATCTATTCCAGCCCTTGAAACTCAGGTGCTCGCATTTGTCCCCAGTCTGTAGGGCAGAGACGGGATCTCATTCATTCTGTCCTCAGTGCCTGGCTTGATGAGGCTCACACTGCGCATCAGTACCAGGCAGGGAGGCAGTACTGCTGGAAAGCAGGCACATGGAATGACCCTCCTCCAAACCTCGGCAAATGTCAAATCTGCACAACACGGTCTACACAGGAAGTGGGAATGCGCGTGGAAAGAGACAGGCAGTGACTGGTCTCCACCTTCTCTAATCCCATCCTTTTCATGAGTTATCCTGAGGGCAGGTATGGCTGCCCCATCTAGCTCCACCCATAGGGCCACTGCTTTACAACCCTTTATTTTTCCCTGAGCCTCAGCATCAAAGCCAGAAAAGACCTTTTTCCCTGAGAGGTCCCCAGTGAGGATCTTCTAATAATGTAAGATGAAGTTGAGCAGATTCCTGCCCCGCTCCCCAACAGTATTACAAGAAGAAATTCCCCAGGGATCTTCATTATGATCCTATTACTGTAAATGATGGCTTGAATCCACCATCAGATTTGGTATTACCATATAATCATTTCTGTAAAAGGCTTCAGAATCATCATTAGCACAGGGAGCAAATTAAATGACATGCCAGCAGGGATTTTACTACTGATAAACTAAAACGAAATTAAACTAACAAAAACAGAGTGGTATGAATATTGCATTACAATGATCACACCTACACACAGTACAAGCAAGTGTAGCCAGAATCAGATAAGCCACAGCACCCTGATCTTGCCTTTCTAGAGAACCCATAGCCTTCCTTCGGTGACCACAACAGTTGGCTGGATTCTCTGAGAGGCCCACCTCACAGGTAGCAAAGCCATTCTATCAAATGCAAGATAGGATTTCTTAATGGCACAGAATTCCCTGCATATCATGCTGAGACCCCCTCCCAGCACTCTTCCTAAGGTATAAAGAAGAAGGCAAGGATCTGGTTTTAATACCAGCTCTTCACTAACTTGCTGTGTAGCCTGGAGGGAGCCCCTCTCTCATTCTGGGTGTCAGCTTCTTCATCTATCCAATGATGTGGTTTGATAGGAGATTTTACAGATGATCTTTAATAAAATGAGAATAATGCTCCTCTCCCTGACTCTTAGGATTGTTGTCAGTTTCAAATGAGCAATATAGGTGACAGCATGCTACAAAGTAGAAAATGCTGTTAGAGGATGAGGATTTATAAGATGCAAATATGTATGCGCACAGTAGTACATATACATAAATGTATGTATGCCAAATATAAGCAAGAAATTCACAAATATATGCCACTGTGTTGAGCCATAATCTCCCTGTATGTCTACATATTTCAACATCCCTATCAGTCTTTCTTCACAGTAGAGTCTATGGCTACAGGAACAGATAATGAGTGGCCATGTCTACTCTAAAACAGCTTGCAGCATGTTGGTACAGTTTCTAGCTAAGTAAATAGTGGTTTATGTACTCCTTTACTTTTTCCCCTTTTTTTCTTTTCTTTTTTTTTTTTTTTGATGTTCACTCTAGATTTATTCATTCATTTAGCACATCCGTACTGAGGCCTGGGTGCAAGGTGGTGAATTAAATAGACATGGTCCCTGCCCCATGTCTTCTACAGTCTAATAAGGGAGGCGGATAAAGTGAAGATACAGAGATGTAAATGACTGGAAATGATGACAAGTTCCAGGAAGGAAAGGAGTGTGGAACTGGGAGGTATCAACTCTAAAGAGGGTGCAATGGACTGAATGTTTGTGCCCCTCCCCTCAAATTCATATGTTGAAATGTTCATCCCAAAGTGATCAAATTTGGAGGTGGGCCCTCAGAAGTGATTAGGTCATGAGGGTGGAGCTCTTGTGAAGAGGATTAGTGCCCTTACAAGAAGAAGCCAGAGAGCTGGCTCTCTCTCTTTCTATCACATGAGGATACAAGAAGCCAGCAGTCTGCAGCCCACAAGAGGGCCCTCCCTGGATCCTGACCATGTTGCCACCCTGAGATTGGACTTCCAGCCTCTAGAACTGCAAGAAATAAATTTCTTTTATACGACACCCAGTCTATGACACTTTGTTATAGCCACACTCACAGATTAAGGGTGGCTATAACAAAGGGTGTCAGGGAAGGGTTCCCCACGAGGTGAATTTAAAGGTGTTTCCTCAAGAATGGGGAAGAGCCAGCCATGTGACAAGTAGAGGAGAAAAGTATTTCAGATAGAAGGGCAGTAGATGCCAAGGTTCTGAGGCAGAAGAGGGCTTGGCATGTTCAAGAAACAGGAACACAGCTGGGGAGGCTGGTGTGCAGGAAAGAAGGAGGAAGAGAGAAGGATAGAAAAGTGGCCTTGTCAGAATCTATGGGTCCGTCCCAGAGGGCACGTGCCTCAGGAGGCTGTCAAAAGATGTTAAGCTTGGGGTGCCTGGGTAGCGCAGTCGTTAAGCGTCTGCCTTCGGCTCAGGGCGCGATCCCGGTGTTTCCGGATCGAGTCCCACATCGGGCTCCTCCGCCAGGAGCCTACTTCTTCCTCTCCCTCTCCCCTGCTGTGTTCCCTCTCTCGCTGGCTGTCTCTCTGTCACATAAATAAATAAAATCTTTAAAAAAAAAGATGTTAAGCTAGGCAATGTGACAGCCCTATTTATATTTCAGTAGTATTATTTTTGGTTCTGGGTAGGAAATGAGTTGGGGGGGTGCCAGGGAAAAGACAAGAGTACTGTTAGTACGAGCGTGGATACCTGGGCTGGGAGACAGATTCAAGGTGGAATCATTGCCCTTTCTAACCAATAGGGGGTGTGAGTGAGCAGGAGAGAGGAACCAAGGATGGTACCCAAGATTCTGGATTAAACACTGGGAGGATGACAAATCCAGGCAGGATTTGTCACAAATGCACAAACTTCGGAGAATATCATAATTCTGCCTTGAATGAGTGAAGATCTTGAAGGACAAGTCAGTGGAATTAAATAGTAGTAGCTGGGTGTGTGTCGGTCGGGTTTGCTGGAAAACAGAAACCACACCAGCCCTTTTAACAGAGAGAATTGAATATAGGACTGGTTAACAGACTGGAGGACTGATGACAGAAAAGGGACACTGAGAAGACACAGGCCAAAAAAAAAGGCTACCATGAGGACAGCTTGCAAAAGCGCAAGGAAGCAGGAATGAATGGGGAACTAGACATAACGGGTACACAGAAAACACTCACTGGTTTGAGTTGTTAAACTCTGAGTTTGCAACATATGTATTTCCCTCTTTTTGTTTTGAGAGATAAAAGAAACAGGGTATGTGGGGAAATGCTCATATGATTTAAATTGTTGATATTATTTCAACAGTTGCCCTACTCCAATTAAATAAGGAGGTATATGCAGAAAACAGAGAGATGACATGATTACCAACGTGGTAGGAGCACTCCTACATGCAAATGTCCCTATTTTTGCCTACTGCCATGTCTTCCTAGTACAAGCCTTCACCAGCACCCAGCCCCACAGACTCAGCTATGTCACGTGCGCACACACACACACACACACACAAGCACTTATGCACATATACATCAACATACACAGGCACACACACACATATACTTTATAAACACACAAACACACATACACATACACAAACACACATACATTTGTATGGACACACATACACTCATGCACACACACACTAGTATATACATGCATGCACGCACACACACATTTGACATTCATTCCCTCTGTACCACATCACCATTCTGAGGTCACAGAAAACTTCCTGAACAGGGACTTGCCTTAAGGGCTGAAGGACTAGGAGATCAAATAGGCATAGTTCCTAGAGGACACTTTAATATCTGTGACAGGAGGTAGGACGTTGGGGGTGGGGGAGGGAAGGGTAGGGGAGACAGTGGGAAGGCGGTAAGGTGAGGCAGTTCCCTACCACCCTAGTCTCCAAATGATCTGTGAGGACATTTTGGTTTGAAATCAAAGGGTTTCTTTGCCAGAAAACGACTAGAAGAATCAGGTTTTGTAGAAGTTCTCAGAAAAGCTAATACATTCCAAGGCAAATAATTGACTGAAAGTAGGAAAAAATGCAATTTAGGGAGAAGCCTAAGGGACACGTGTTACTGCAAAGCTGAAGTGGGCCCAGAAGCTTGAATTTTTTATACCAAGTTGTAGAAGTTAGCAAAATAGGGCCCAAAACAGAGTTCTTCAGATGCTGTGAATCTATGCATGACTTCATTTCCATTCCTTTAATTCCACCAGGAGCTACAATTTCTAAATTTTCCTTCAGGAAAAAAATCATTTAGCTCAGAAATAATGCTTTCTATATAAAACTGTAGCAGTTTCAGGGTTTATTTCTTTGATTTTGTTTCCTTCCCAAAAAATCAGAATAAAGGGAGTATTTCATCTTAGTAAAGCCAGATGTGGGAAGTTTCTGTCTGAGCACCAAAGCAGACAACAAACTCACTCAAGAAAAATTGACCAAGTGCTGCACCCGCCTGGCCCTGTGCATATGGAGCAAACAGAGCCAGCCTCTGCCCTCCATGGGTTTCCATGCATGAAGTGGTAGAAGAAAACCAAGTCCTACCCCGATGCGGGCTTTGGCGTCCAGGTCAGATTTCACGGGAGTGGAGCCCTTCATGACATCCCTGGGGTCATGAAAATCGAAGGGAATTGAAGAAGCAGAGAACAAGAAGTAGCCATAGTAGGTAGGGGAACAGCAATAAAGATGCAGAGGCTGGACTAGTAGGTCAGATGCATGAATGTGAAACAATGAGAAATATATATACGGTCTCTGTTTCTGGTTCCTGACACAGGGCTCCTAAACCCTTACAGTTTCCTAAGCAAAAAGAGCACTAGGAACATCTTTTGTTCTAAAATTTGCCTTTGACCCTGGTTCCTGACCTAGAGCTCTTACATATCTTGGAATTTTCTGGGTGATAGGAGTATCTTTGGTTCTAATGAGGTAATTCAGTGGGCTTCTGGGTGGGGGCCGGTCACCAGAAAGACCAAGCTATCAGTAGAAGCTTAGAATTTTCAGTCCCACCCCTCATTCTCCAGAGAGAGGAGAAGGGCCAGAATGGAGTTAATAATTGATCATGCCTATGTGATGAAGCCTCCATAAAAATCCCAATAGTGCTGGGGTTCAAGGAGCTTCTGGGCTGGTGGAGACATCCACACGCTGGGAGGGTGGTACACCCCAACTCCAAGGAAACAGAAGCTCCTACACTTGGGGCCCTCCCAGACTTTGCCCGATATATCTCTTCACCTGGCTATTCTTCTAACAAAGGATATCATTTATTATATAATAAACTGGTAAATGTGTTTTCCTGAGTCCTGTGAGCTATTCCAGCAAATGAATGAACCCAAGGAGGTGTTGTAGGAACCCTGATTTGTAGCCAGTAGGTCAGACGTACAGGTGACCGAAGATGTGTGAGTGTTGTCTGAAGTGGGGCAGTCTCATGGGACTGAGCCTTAAACGTTGTGGGGCCTGACACTGACTCCAGACAGATCTTGTCAGAACTGAAGTGAGTGATAGGACACTAGCCGGTGTCTCAGAGAATTCCTTGGTATGGGATATGCCCCCACACACGCGGTGTCAGAAGTGTCAGAAGTGAAGTGAAGTGTGGCAGCAGTGTGAGTAAAGGAGAAATAATACACAGCAGCGTGTTTTTCCTCTTCAAGAATGATAAGCCTGAATGGGGATTTGAGGCAAATTATAGGAGTTGATGAAAAACAGATTCTGAGTTTATCCTATGGCTAATGAGAAGCACATATAGGTTGCTGATCTGGAAATTAATAATAGTAATTATAGTAGCAAAAGCTAACATTTATGACAATATTACAGGCACTATACAAAGCATGTTACATGTACTGGGTATGTAATTCTCACAAAAGCCCTTTGAGATAGGCACTGTTACGATCTCCACTACACTGGTAAGGGAAATGAGGGCCAGAGGAGTTAAGTAACTTGCCTGGGGTCACACAGCTTCTAAGTGGCACAGAGAGGTTGAGGTGGAATGCAGCCCTTGACCTGGAGGCTGTGATGGGTGAGGGTTCTGTGCTGCCTTCACCCCGGGCACTCTCTCATGGAGCGCTTGTCTGAGAATGAAGCTGAAGGGCAAGAGAAATGGAGGTGAGAGGTAAAGAGGGGCTTGGCAATGTTCCTGGGTCTGGATCAGGATCCACCCCTGTTTTCCTGAATCCTCCCTTGTGACTGAAGCTAACTGGAATAGAAGTTCTGCCATTTACAATACGCCCTCTCTTCACCTTTATTAATATCAGATTGGGGCTCATCTGTGCCTTCCTCACAGTATCTTCCTAAGGCCTTGCTAAGTGCTGAGGACACGGAGATAAAGGAGACACTGCCCCACCCTCAGGATCAAAACCATGTGGAAAGGGCCGGGCAGGTCACAGTGAGTGGAGGAGGGCCCAGGATGCTTCATTCAGGGAGTCAAGGAAGGCTCCCCGTGGAAGCAGCACGCGGTGGCACGGAGGGTGCATGGAGTTTGCCAGGTGGCATGGGGAACAGAGACTTTGGATGAGGGACCCAAGTCTTCGCCTAGGCCCAGGGACACCCACCAAGATCCTCTTAGAAGGTCCAGACAGACCCTTCCCTTGCATTGTCCCCTCACGTCAGTAGAGGCTTTTGGTGCCCATCTCCCCACAAAGAACAGTAACAGAAAGGCCAATGATATCCAAGTACCAGACATTCAAAGTCCCAAACGGAAGTTTTGTTTCCCAGTTTTAAAAAAAGCTACAGGTCTTATGTGGGTAAAAGTGAATGGCTATGGTTTAGAGAAGTCAACTTCTCTTGGCACCAGCCCAATGTCTCTATGGTCTTAAAGGTGAGAATCTACCTGTGAGATTGGAGGGACCTCACCTCAGGCCTCACCTGTGAAGACTGGATTTTCTCAATGTATCAACTCTAATTATGAAAACAAGATCTTTCCCCCTGCCCCCCCACCTCTCCAGAACAACCAGAAAAGGAAAGGGAAGTTCCTGATGCATTTGCAGGTTTCCCACGAGGACACCACATTTGAGTAACTGTCACCTTCCCAGGGTGATGCCCCAAGAGAGCACCAGCATAGAGGCGACCCAGACCTGGGCGCATGCCCTGTCTCTGCCACTCTGTTTCTATAGGACTCTGTCTAGGTATTTACACTCTCCAGGCCCCAGTACTTCACTCTGTAAAAACGGATATTACTCCCACTGGGAAGGACAGTCATGAAGACTACAGGGGTGTAAAATGAGAATATATCCCCACAGTCTCCAGCACGGTGCCTGGCCTGTGGCAGATGCTCAGCAATTGAGATTTGTTGCTACAATTGCACTGATAATCCACACGATTGCCATTGTTCCATTCAGCCGTGTCTTGACACCGGCGGCCTCTTTGAAGGCAGAACTGTTCTGAACTTTTTCCAAATTACTGGGCTCTTTTTGAGAATCTGCAGAAATGACGAAAAGCACAAACGTACGAGATTTTGCAGAGGATTTCAGTGAAGTCAAGAAGCCCCAAATTCCACCAACATGCCCCATCATGCAGGAGTCCACAGGCCACAAGTTCCGAGGCCTTGCATCTGCAGAACTTGCCTACCTCTGAGTTGATTTATTTTGCACGGAGATAACAGTGAGAGGGTCTCAGGGCACCTGGGTGGCTCAGTTGGTTAAGCATCTGCCTTCTGCTCAGGTCCTGACCTCAGGATCTTGAGATCAAGTCCCTCATCAAGCTCCCTGCTCAGGGGAGAGCCTGCTTCTCCCTCTGCCTGCCGCTCCTCCTGCTTGTGTTCTCTCTTTCTTCTCTGACAAACAAATAAAATCTTAAAAAAAAAAAAAAAAAGAGTGAGAGGGTCTCTATACTTTCCCAGAGCAGTTTTGGGAGACCTGTCACCATGCTGCCACCTTGGGCCGCAGAGCAACTAAGGAGCTGCAGGAATCGGCGTTACACCAAGCACTGTTTGCAGCCTGAGAAAATAGCAGCACATATCCCACGCATGAGTTTGCATTTTCCAAATGTAGGAAGCTGCCGTGGCAATGAACAAATACAAAATACAGAGAGTTACTCCAAGCACAAGCACCAACCTGTGGAGGCAACAGAAATATTTTGACATTTAGGGAGACCCTCAAACTTGACAAGGTCAGAAATGCCTGCTGTGGTCCAGCTGCCCTTCCCCGGCCCCCAGTCCGTGTCGGCATCCATGACAGAGGGGTTGCCTAGGCAATGCCCAAGCAGTTGGCCTCCTGTGGCAACTAATATAATTAAAGTAGAAACCTTTCCGAGCACAATTTAAACAGAAGAGAATCATGCCATAACCAAGGGCCCCTTTATTTAGCTCCTGCAAATAAATCCCATTTCCAGGGTCCCTGGGTCATGGTCTCTGCTCAGAGCCACTTGCCAGTTCTCTACACCTAGCCTCCCTCACACAAAGAGGTTTCAGTTGGATTTGTTTGTCTTTGTTTTTATTTTTCTTTTATCTTGCTCTCTTAAAGTCACAGAAACTAAAGTTAGATAAAAAGATTAGTTTTGCCTGATTTTCAAATTTGGGGAGCCTATGTTTTGGTTTGCTCCCAACTGCTACTCAATCAAAATAGCAGGTTTAAACTGTATTCAACTACTATGATTTAGCCAATAAAAACATGAAATTTAACAACAATAACACGCACAGATGCCTTACGGCAAGAGAGCTGAATGAATGAAACTCTTTCAAAGCCCTCTCCATCACATCTGTGTTCCTCCTCTGAGCCCAAGCCTGTGCTTCTTCCCTCCTCTCCCACCTGCCCCTCTCCCCGTCCCTCTTACCTAATCTTCCAAAGGCTTTTGTCTTGAAATAAAGGTAAACAAATCTATCACTCTCTTTCCTTCCTTTGAAATGATTATCACCTGCATAACCTGCAATTCAGGAAGCTTCCACCAGGAGATGATACTCCATTATTACAGACTCAGCAATGATATTTGTGTAAGTCAGAGTCAAAACACCAACATTTGTTCTATAAGCCTGTAGGTAGTGGTATTATAAGTAAATCTGTTTCTGCCCCTTTATGCTTTTCCTCAACTTTTGAAAGAGAATTTACATCTTTGATAATCAGAAAAGAAGTTTATTTAAAATATTTTAAAGTTATTACAATATAATAGTATTATTCAAATCCATAGAGCAAAATGAATGCTGGAGTATTACCTTTTATTACCATAAAATATAAGGGTATATATATGATGAATTCCAGGACTCTGGATGAAACTACAATCTATAGCCTACCCATCCTATGAAGAGGCTATTTATTATTTGAATGGTCATCCTCGTCACCCCCACCCACACTCAGCATGTTAATTTGGCTCTGAAAAAATATACCAAATGCTGCCGTTGCTAAGAATATGAATTCCAGGAACTCCAGTGACTGGTCTCTCCTTTGGCCTTAAGACATCCTTTCAGTCTGTCACTGTTGGGCAGTGTGTGTACAATAAAATTTAGAGAAAGGAGAGGGGACAGCTGAGATGTTTTTCTTCCCTTTATCTTCTTAACTCCTCTCATCTAGCATTGGGATTTTCCATTTCCACATCAGAATTGCCAGTCTACAAAAACTCTAAAGAGTAATAATGCTTCCTGCAATAGCTGTAAAGAAATGTTGTATGAACATACTGTGTTGGGTTTTAATTTCTCCATGCAAAAATAAAGACTTTTTTGGAGTTTATTGCTAATCCAGCAACCCTGCTTTTAGTAATATATTCTATGGAAATAAAGCAAATATACAAAGATGCGTGTCAGGGATGCATGTTGCAAAGAGGTTCAAAATAACAAAAAAATAATAAAGTAAAAACAACCGAAATGTCTACCACTTAAGAGCTTGGTTTTTTAAATGTATCTTTATACTTTGAAATACTATAAGGTCATTAAGAGGAATGAAAGTAGCATTTATGTGTTTGCATGGAAAGATGTCCACTGGTAGGTATAAGGGGGAGAAACAAAAGGAGCTAGTATGAGAGGAATTATAGCATAATTCTGTAGAAACAAGTTAATTGAACTTTTCCGTTGGTTGACATAAGCTCCAAACACGAGAATCCCTAGACACACCCATGCAGAATGTGATAAAAGGCAGTAAAACAAGTCCAGTAACAACTACTCCATCCTGGTTATTTATGAGATGAGTCATTCAAACAGAGTTTATTGAACATGAAGTAGGATTAGAGAACTGGATTTCTCTCTTACTCTGTAGTGGAAGAGGGGGTGCCCCCAAGAAAAGAACTGTTTGTAGAGACGGGATGTTTGTGAGAAGAAGTGCTACTAGTTTACTTGCCAGCTAGAAACTAACTTGTAAAAACTCAATCCCATCTCAGTGATTGTGGTAAACTAGATCTCTGTTGAGCAAATATTGGCTCTAATCAACCATCAACATGGGAGTGTTCTTTTCCAACCCATCAATGTTGCGCTTGGTCATGTGACTTGCTTTGGCTCCAGGGTGAGCAGAGCATATCTACCTCCTCTCACCCTTGGACTTTGCACTCAGTCATGGGACTTGCTCTGGCCAATGAGATACTAGTTGACATGCTGTACGCAGAGGTTTGAAGAGTACATAATGGCTTGGTTTGTTCCCTTGCACTTCATCATCTCCTGGGTATAACTACCCAAGGCAGCTGCTTCTTCCTTAGCTTTGGCCCAGAAGGAATAGACATGGAACAGACCTGAGCCCAATCAGCAGCAAGGAGCCAAGGCCAACAAGAACCACCACTTAAAAGCTGAGCTTCCCAGACAAGGCCAACTTGTCGATCAGTTGAACTGCAGCTCAAAGAGTGTGAGAATAGTGCTTATTGTTCCACATCGCTGAGTTTGGGGGTGGTCTGTATTATTGCACCAAGAGCTAACCAATACAACGGAGAGTTCTTCAGGCACTTTGATAATTTACTCTGGGAGCTTGTGACATAGTCACCCTAGAGATTGCCTGGAACCTTATCAGGGCAGAATCTGGCAGAAGTTGCCCATAATGTCCAGACAAGAAGAACCAGGACAGAGTTGGACAAGAATGAGGATGTATGAGATGCCCATGTGTCGAATGGACAGGACACAGAGGTTAGTAGGTTTGTGCCATCCTGAAGGAATTTTACTCGAAAGTACTGTCTGCCAAGGGCACCTGAGTGGCCCAGTCGTTTAAGCATCTGCCTTCAGCTCAGGTCATGGTCCCAGGGTCCTGGGATTGAGCCCCATGTCGGACTCCCTGCTCAGCAGGGAGTCTGCTTCTCCCTCTCCATCTGTTCCTCCCCCCCTGCTCGTGAGTAAACTCTCACTCTCTCTCTCAAATAAATTAATTAACTAAAATTTAAAAAAAAAAAGTAGTGTCTGCCAGGTGATGAAATCCACTGAGAAGAGGCTACGAGAATGAAATGAAAAACAGTACCTTTGGGGGCAAAAGTAGAAGGCACAGAAGCCAGCACCAGAGGTGCGAAGGAAAGCAAGAAAGAGTGGAACAGTCATCATGCCCACTTTCCCATTGTAGATCCCAAGCCTGGGTCATCGTAAACTGGACGGAGAAGTGAGATGAGACATCAGGGTTTTTATTTAAATGTGGCTAGATATTTTAATACCTAAAAATAGAATTTTTGCAACTGAGAATGACCAGAAAGCTATGGAATTTTCTAGAGGTTACATTATGGGGAAAGAAAGAAATCTGACAGGCTATAGGAGGACAATGATGGAACTTTAACCATTCAATAAAATGGTTACACCCATTATATAAATTATATGATATATATAATAAGTATGCCAATAGACATGTTTATATTTCTATTTCTATTTTGGGCAAACAAAGGAGCAGGGGTGGGTCTGAGCCACGTCTGTCTGTTGAGCAGGGGTCTCCTGCAATGGAAACTGACTGCAGGCTTCTCCTTTCCTTAGTTCCCTTGGCTCTAACAATACAGCTCATTCCTCAGCAAATTTCCCTTCAAATGTTCAGCCTGTGGCAATGAGATATTTTTATAGCTTTTTATTTAACATCCCCCTGAGAATTATCATTTGCTTTTACGCAGTGTTATCAAGAAACAAAAGCAACAAAAACGCATTTTAATTTTTCAAGCTTTTTGGCTCTTCTTCTTTCAGATAATGGAGGAATCAGACCGCTGTAGGGCAAAGGATTAAATCCCAGAGTCAAAAGATGGGGATTCTTTCCTGGTCAGTGACCTGAACTCCCCATGGGACCTCAAGCAAGGCTCTCAACTTTCTGGGCTTCATTTTCCTCTCATATAGATCCTCTGCAAGATATGCCCCAAATCCTGTGTGCCAGGGTGTCTTTTGTTGTGGAAAAATCTGGAGCGACATTAATTAGAACATCTGTGCTCTAGTCCTTCCTATTTCACCAAGGAGTACTATGATCTAAGCTATGGATTTAGTGTCATTGAGGATCGGTTTCCTTATCTTTAAAACAAGAAAATAAGTCATGTCCTCCTTTCCTCCCAGGTTTTACTGTTGTTTTTATGTTTTGGTTATCTAGTGCTGTGTAACATACTACCACAAAAGATAGTGGCTAAAAACAACCATCAGTTTTGCTCATGATTATGTGGGTCAAGGATCTAGGGAAGAATGCAGCTGGATGGTTTATCTTAGCCCTACATGGCATCAGCTGGAGCCTCTGGGGCTGGAGGATTCTGTTCCAGAATGCTGCTTCATTCACATATCTGGCATAATGATACTTCTTGATCTCGTCTCTCTCTCTCTCTTTCTCTCTCTCTCTCTCTCTCCCCCCCTACCTCCTTCCCTCCACATGGTATCTCACCCCAGAGCCTAAACACAGCAGTCAGGAAGCAGAAACTTCCAATCAATTAAGAGCTGCTCCCAGAACTAGCACAGCATAACTTCCACTGGATTTATTCTGTTGGTCCAAGTAGTCACAGTCTCACCAGGATGGAGAAATCAATTTCATCTCTTAATTGAGGAACAGCAACATCACATTGCTGAAGAGCAAATGGGATAGTAGATACTGGAAAACAGAATCTGTCACATACTGCTTTGTTGGTATTCTGGACAAGAATTATGATAGGTATGGAAGTCTTTGAGAAAATAAATCTCTGTGCATCTATCAAGTGCCATTATGATCCCCACTTCAATTTTCCACTTACAATCTACTTTGGTGAGTGTTACTTTGAGGTAAGCAATAGAGCCATCCCAAATCCAGCTACAGCAGCTACCAAAACATTATCTGTCCCCAGATGGACACTAATTAGAGACCCAGGTAATTCCTTCAACAGGGGGACACAGGGTTATTTTGGTTGAACAGACACTTACTATATCAGTCATGATATGCCAGATTGTGATCTCAAAACTAACAACCCCAAAATCAATGACTTAAGATAAGAAAGTATAACTCTCACTGCATACCTATCATAGGTCCTCTGGGGCTCTGGGGCTCTGAGATGCAGCTGACAGAGCATGCCCTATCTGATCCTTGCCGGGCGCCTCAGCAAAGGTATGGAGCATGGCTTCCACCCAGAAGTGAGACATGTCACCTCATACTTCACTGGCCAAGGCAAGTCACATGGCCACACCTGACCTCAAAGGAGGAGGTGTGTGAAACCTTGCCATGCCTCAGAAGGAGAAGAACCAGAATTATTGGAGAACTGCCTTCCTAAGTACCACATCTGGATTGGAATTTTTCAGGATTCTGTTCAAGGACATTTTCAGAGCCCCTTCTCAATGCACAAAAGCCTATATGAAGATGCAGAGAGAAAATGCATTTTGTTATCCTATATTCTCCTGCTCTAATATGTTGGGTTTTGGGTGTTTTTTTGTTTTTGGTTTTGGTTTTGGTTTTTTTTGGCCAAGATTTTCTTTGCTGCTTCTTGTAAGACATTTCCCAGGGGAATGACAGTGGTTGAAATCCTGACCTTGCCTCTAGATTCACAGAGAACAAAATGTTCCCCGGGGTATTTGCAATCGTGTCCATCTACTAGCTCTGTAGAACACATGGAGATGCCACATGAGACCCACATTAGTGAGTTTCCACCCAGAGGTTCACGTTCTTGGCTTAGACTGTGGTGTGTTTACAAGAGTCAGCACAGCAGAGTGGAAAGAGCAGTGTAGTAGGTATCACACTGCCTGGGTTCAAAACCACCACCTTCCAGTGTGTCACTGCGAACAACTTATTGAACTGCTTTGAGCCTCAGTTTCCTCAGCTGTAAAATGACAATAATAATAGTACTTTGGAGGCTGTCATGAGAATCAGAGGAGATAATATGTGTAAAACACTTAGAACAGTGCCTGGGACTTTTTAAAGTGCTCATATTGCTGTTGTTGATGTTGTCATTTGGTCTAGCTCTGCAAGCCTCTGCCTGGTGTCAAATCCTGTGCAGGGACAGATGGTCACACTCATAGGTGCTGGGCGCTCACAAAGGAGAAGATGGCCAGTAAGTGCTATGAGAATGAAATGAAAAACGGTGTGAAAAGCAGAGATCCTTGCACTTAATTATGATAGGATGACACAGTTTTGTGCGTGGAACAGGTGATGGGTATCCTTCTTACTCCAAAATATCTCCCCTACCAACCTGCCAAGATGGCTGATATTTTATCATTAGAAATTTATTCCTTTGGTTTAACCATTGCCTGGTCTAAGTGCCTCACAAACATTCACTGAGTGCATGAGGCTCAGAGGGAAAGGACTTAACAGGAATAGCCAAGGCATTTCTAACATAGACTTGGTGAAAAGGGCTAGAAAGTTCTCCTGTGTAGTAATCTCCCAGTCAACCCAACAAGAGAAACTAAAATTATACCATGTGTGATGACATTTTAAATTCTTATTAAATGATTTTTTTCAACTGTATCCCTGAAATAGTTTCTGAACCAGCATGCTTGTTTCCAATCAACCCTCTCTAATTATAGCCTTTAAATTACTGCTAGGCTAATCTCTACAAATAGATGTGATCATGTCATACTGGGTTTTGGTGAGGCACAGGAGGTTTCCACCATCACACCCTTAGCCCCCTCTTTAGCCTTGTCTTTCACTGCTGCCTCCAGCTCCTTCATGCCTACCAACATTCTAACCCCCACACACAGACTGGCTAGCCTGTATGCATCCCATTCTTGCTTTACCAATCAATCACCTTTACAAAAAGTTGTTCCCTTTGCCTCCATCACATTTAATGGAAACTGTGGTCCAGAGGGAATTTTCCACCCTTGGCATTATCATGTGATTCCTGTGAAACCTATGATCACAAGACTCATTCCTTCAGGACACAGGAATGGACATATGACTCAGGATCAGCCAATCAGAGAATGGCTTTCCCCTGGAAATAAGATTGGTCCGGGTATGACCGAGTGATCCAAATAAGGCAAATCAGAGCCTTCCCTTTTGATGTTATTAAATGAAGAGACATGGATCTTATCTCTTTGGTCAGGGAAATAAAATAATGTACATCAAGGGCTGCCAAAAGCCGCCCTTTCTTCCTGCCTCCAAAGTGGAGAGATTGTTTTCTAGAGAAAGTAAAATACTGAAGTTAGCAGGAGAGAGGGAGAGCGGCAAGGGGCGGGGGGGAGAATGACCGACCTCATTTTCATCTCTGGATCCGGTGTGGTGAATTTAAAATATGTTAACAAATTATCTGACACTCCTGCCTTCAACAGGTGGAGCCTAACTCCCCTCTCCTTGTGTATGAGCCAGATTTAGTGACTCCTTTCTGATGAATCAACTGAATGAGATCCAAATTACACAACATGACTTTGAGCATACGTCTTAAAGGCACTGTGGCTTCTATCTTGCTCATTCTTGGATCACTTGCTCTGGGAGGAGCCAGCTGGGAGAAATATCAGAAGACATTCAAGCAGCCCTTGTAGAAAGGCCCATGTGGTGAGAAATTGTGGCCTCCTGCCAACAGCCAGAGAGGAACAGAAGGCCTTTGCCCATAGCCACGAGAGTGAGACATCTTGTAAGTGGATCTTGCAGCTCTAGTCAGCCTTCAGATGCCCCAGCCAGTGTCTTTTTCTCCCACAGCCAATGTCTTGTCTGCAGCCTCATGAGAGACTCTGAGCCAGAACCACACAGCTAAGCTGCTCCCAAAATTCTAACCCTCAGAAACTGTGAGACAATAGCTGTTTGTTATTTTAAGTCTCTAAGTGTCGTAGTAATTTGTTTCTCAGTATTAGGTAACCAATATATAAAGCATTTCCAGGTCTACCTTGCACATCCCAGCCCACATTTATTCTGTAGTTGGGCTTCCATCTTTTACATATCAAATCTCCCTATTTAGAGTATCATCTTTCCCTGTTCTCCAAACTTCTTCACCTGGCTAAGTCCCTCTTATGTTCAGATCCTTACTGAATATTACCTCCCCTGGAAAACCTTACCTGTCCTCCTTCCCATGCTCCACCCTCCAGGCCGGGTGAGGGTCCCTTCTCTGAGTCTCCTACGCTCTTTCTACTCAATGCAGTCATTGCCATTTTTGTGGGTAACCCCAAGTAGATTCTTTCCACATCAAGACCGTCAGTCAATGTAGTAGACATAATCAGTGCCCCACTCAGATACCGTTTACTGCCAAGTATGGTACACAACTCATGCCAGATTTCCCAGGACTTGCCAGATTTTTGCACTGGGAATCCTGCATCTGGAAAGCTCCTCAGTCCTGGGCAGATCCATATGGCTGGTCACCCTCGAGTGTCATTTACACCGGCTTCAAGAGCTGGTACCAAAATGTACTAATACGACCATCTCCAGAGAATGGCCTTTGGCAGACAGCAGCTGCCCTACCCAGAAGCACTAGGAGATTATACTACCATACATGAAGGAACAGTAACTGATAGAGGGGTATGAAAGCACAGCTCCCTCATCTCAAGATAGGGCAACTCTGTGGAGCTGTTTATGCTCCAAAGCCCTCTATACAGTTTAGGCCAAGGCAAGACTACACCTGATACTACATCCTTGCTTATCCCTTTCCCTTGACTATCCTGTTTCCTCCACTTCCTTGTGTGATTCTCCTGAGAGTCTTTCCTCAATGCATCACATACGCCCAATCCTTACATCAGGCTCTGCTTCAAGGAACCCAAGCCAAGATAGTAAATGGCTGCTGAATGAATGAATAAAGAGAATCTTAGTCATTTAAGATCTCTGAGCTTCAGTTTCCTGATCTGTAAACAGAGATAATATTCAACCTACAGACTTATCATGAGAAGTTATGCCCTCCTTGAGCCTGATACCTGAGCCAGAGCACTCAGGCTACATTCTCAATGCATAGTCTGACTTCAGAATCCCCAAGCTGTCCTCCCTGACCTTCCCCTTTCCTCACCCACATGAGCAAGTCTTCACACTATGCAGAACCCTAACCCCAGTAAAACCTGAGATAAGACGGACCTCACATTTTAAAAGGGGAATCCAGATACCTTAATATCTAACCCAAAGAAACAAATCGGTCATGATGGAATTTCCACATAATAATAAATGTTGGATCTTGATGGTTATCAGTATTTATTACTGCTTAATAAACAAATGCAAAACATAGTGCTTAAAACAAAATTCTATATGTATATATACACATAAAATATGGTAATATAATGTATACATTATATACGTATAATTATTATCTTGATTCCAAGGGTCAGCTGAATAGCTCTCTCTTGGGGTCTCTCACACAGTAACTGGGGTTGGAGCCATCTGAAGGCTTGACTGGGCTGGATATGCAAGATGGCTCACTCACATGGCTGGTAGTTGATGCTGGTTTTGCCTAGGAGCTCAGCTGGAGCTGTCATCTGGAGTGACTACACATACCCTCTCCATATAATGATGATAGCTGGATTCTGAGAGCCTGCAACCCAAGAGCAAGCCCTTCAGGAAGCCCAGGGGAAGCTGCAAGGCTCCAGCTCCTGGGAACCTAGCCTTGGAAATCACATGGTATCACTTCCACTGCACTCTGCTGGTCAAAAGCTAGTGACAGCCAGCCCAGATGCTAGGTATGAATGTCAGGAGGCCTTGCTCATGGGGAGTTACCTTTGGAGACCAATTACCACAGAAATAAATGTTCATTAAGGATGACAAGAGGAAAATCAGCATTTATCAAGAGGCTGCTTTATGCTGGGCCTTTCAAAAATATCACCTTATATAGTCCTCACAACAACCCAGAAAGGTATTATTGCCCCCTCTCTCATTTTGAAGAAAAGGCAACTGAGGTTCAGAGAGATTATGTGTTTACCTAGGGTCACAAAACCACAGAGTGGCCAAGCCAGAGTCTGAACTTAAGTCTGTGGGCTTCCAAGCCTATAGCTCTCCTTTTTTTTTTTTTTTTAATTTTATTTTATTATATTGTGTTAATCACCATACAGTACATCCCCAGATTCCGATGCAAAGTTTGGCTTCATTAGTTGCGTATAACACCCAGTGCACCATGCAATACGTGCCCTCCCTACTACCCATCACCAGGCTATCCCCTTCCCCCACCCCCTCCCCTCTGAAGTCCTCAGTTTGCCTCTCACAGTCCATAGTCTCTCATGTTTCATTCCCCCCTCTGATTACCCCCCTTTTCTTTATCCCTTTCTTCCCCTACCGATCCTCCTAGTTCTTATGTTCCATAGATGAGAGAAATCATATGATAATTGTCTTTCTCTGCTTGACTTATTTCACTTAGCATTATCTCCTCCAGTGCCGTCCATGTTGCAGCAAATGTTGAGAATTCGTTCTTTCTGATAGCTGAGTAATATTCCATTGTATATATGGACCACAGCTTCTTAATCCAGTCATCTGTTGAAGGGCATCTCGGCTCCTTCCATGATTTGGCTATTGTGGACAATGCAGCTATGAACATT
Source organism: Ailuropoda melanoleuca (assembly GCF_002007445.2). NCBI lineage: Eukaryota > Metazoa > Chordata > Mammalia > Carnivora > Ursidae > Ailuropoda > Ailuropoda melanoleuca. Next base: position 8,291,749 of record NC_048223.1, on the reverse strand, counting down.
GGGGTGCATATGGCCCTTCTCTTTACTACGTCTGTATCTTTGGGGTAAACACCCAGTAGTGCAATGGCTGGGTCATAGGGTAGTTCAATTTTTAACTTTTTAAGGGACCTCCACACTGTTTTCCAGAGTGGCTGTACCAACTTGCATTCCCACCAACAATGTAGGAGGGATCCCCTTTCTCCACATCCTCTCCAACAATTGTTGTTTCTTGCCTTGTCTATCTTTGCCATTCTAACTGGCGTAAGGTGGTATCTCAGTGTGGTTTTGATTTGAATTTCCCTGATGGCTAATGATTTTGAACATTTTTTCATGTGTCTGTTAGCCATTTGTATGTCTTCATTGGAAAAGTGTCTGTTCATATCTTCTGCCCATTTTATGATTTGTTTATTTGTTTCTCGTGTATTGAGTTTGAGAAGTTCTTTGTAGATCTTGGATACCAGTCCTTTATCTGTGGTGTCCTTTGCAAATATATTCTCCCATTCCGTGGGCTGTCTCTTAGTTTTTTTGACTGTTTCCTTGGCTGTGCAGAAGCTCTTTATCCTGATAAAGTCCCATAAGTTCATTTTATCTTTTATTTCTCTTGCCTTTGGAGATGTGTCGTGAAAAAGGTTGCTCTGGCCGATGTCATAGAAGTTGTTGCCTATGTTCTCCTCTAGAATTTTGATGGATTCCTGTCTCACATTGAGGTCTTTCATCCATTTGGAGTTTATTTTTGTGTATGGTGTGAGAGAGTGGTCAAGTTTCATTCTTTTGCATGTAGCTGTCCAATTTTCCCAGCACCATTTATTGAAGAGACTGTCTTTTTTCCACCGGATGTTTTTTCCTGCTTTATCAAAGATTAGTTGCCCAAAGAGCCGAGGGTCCATTTCTGGGTTCTCTATTCTGTTCCATTGGTCGATGTGTCTGTTTTTGTGCCAGTACCATGCTGTCTTTGTGATCACAGCTTTGTAGTACAGCTCGAAATCCGGCATTGTGATGCCCCCAGCTTTGTTTTTCCTTTTCAACAGTTCCTTGGAGATTCGGGGCCTTTTCTGGTTCCATACAAATTTAAGGACTATTTGTTCCAGTTCTTTGAAAAATGTCCTCGGTATTTTGATCGGGATAGCATTGAAAGTGTAGATTGCTCTGGGTAGTATGGACATTTTAACTATGTTAATTCTTCCAATCCATGAGCATGGAATATTTTTCCATCTTTTTATGTCTTCCTCAATATCTTTCAAAAGTGATCTATAGTTTCTAGCATATAGGTCCTTTACGTCTCTGGTTAAGTTAATTCCAAGGTAACGCATGGTTTTTGGTGTTATTGTAAATGGGATGGATTCCCTAATTTCTCTTTCTTCAGTCTCGTTATTCGTGTATAGAAATGCAACTGATTTCTGGGCATTGATTTTGTATCCTGCCACCTTACTGAATTGTTCTATAACTTCTAATAGTTTGGGAGTGGATTCCTTTGGGTTTTCCATATAGAGTATCATGTCATCTGCAAAGAGAGACAGTTTGACTTCTTCTTTGCCGATTTGGATACCTTTGATCCCTTTTTGTCTTCTGATTGCTGTTGCAAGGACTTCTAGTACTATGTTGAATAATAGTGGCGAGAGTGGGCATCCTTGTCGTGTTCCTGATCTTAAGGGAAAGGCTTCCAGCTTTTCCCCATTGAGAATAATGCTTGCAGTAGGCTTTTCATAGATGGCTTTTATGAGATTGAGAAATGTACCCTCTATTCCTACACTCTGAAGGGTTTTAATCAGGAAAGGATGCTGTATTTTGTCAAATGCTTTTTCTGCATCAATTGAGAGGATCATATGGTTCTTGAGTCTTTTCTTGTTGATATGATGTATCACATTGATTGATTTGCGAGTGTTGAACCATGCTTGCATCCCAGGTATGAATCCCACTTGGTCATGATGGATAATCCTTTTAATGTACTGTTGGATTCTATTAGCAAGGATCTTGTTGAGGATTTTGGCATCCATATTCATTAGAGAAATCGGTCTGTAATTCTCCTTTTTGAGGGGGTCTTTGCCTGGTTTGGGGATCAAGGTAATATTAGCCTCATAGAATGAGTTTGGTAGCTTTCCTTCTGTTTCTATTTTTTGAAATAGCTTTAGGAGAATAGGTATTATTTCTTCTTTGAATGTTTGGTAGAATTCCCCAGGAAAACCGTCTGGGCCTGGAGTTTTATTATTTGGAAGGTTGTTTATCACTGACTCAATTTCTTCATAGTTAATTGGCCTATTTAAGAAATCTATTTCTTCCTGTTTCAGTCTTGGTAGTTTATAGGTTTCCAGGAAGGCCTCCATCTCTTCCAGATTGTTTAGTTTTTTGGCATATAGCTGTTGATAAAAGTTTCTAATAATCCTTGCAATTTCAATGGTGCTGGTCGTGACCTCTCCCTTTTCAGTCATAATTTTAATAATCTCAGTCCTTTCTCTTTGTTTTTGGACAAGTTTTGCCAGTGGTCTATCAATTTTATGGATTCTCTCAAAGAACCAGCTTCTAGTCCTGTTGATCTGCTCTACTGTGGTTCTGGTCTCTAATTCATTGATTTCTGCTCTAATCTTGGTCAACTCCTTCCTTGTCAGTGGGTTAGGCCTGTCCCTCTGTTGCTGTTCCAGTTTCTTGAGGTGAGAATATAGAAACTGCATTTTAGATTTTTCTATTCTTTTGAGTGAGGCTTGGATGGCTATGTATTTCCCCCTTAGGACTGCCTTTGCAGTATCCCATAGGTTTTGGACCGTTGTGTATTCATTCTCGTTGGTCTCCATAAATTGTTTAATTTGTTTTTTGATTTCCTGGTTTATCGAGTCATTCTTGAGCAGGATGGTTCTTAGCCTCCAAGTGTTTGAGTTTCTTCCAGGTTTTTCCTTGTGGTTGAGTTCCAATTTCAGAGCGTTGTGGTCTGAGAATATGCAGGGGATAATTTCAATCTTTTGGTATTGGCTGAGACCTGTTTTGTGTCCCAGAGCATGATCTATTCTTGAGAATGTTCCATGGGCATTTGAATAGAATGAGTATTCTTTGGTTCTGGGGTGTAGTGTTCTATATATATCTATGAGGTCCAACTCGTCGAGTATGGCATTCAAAGCCTTTGATTCTTTGCTTAGTTTTTGCCAGGGTGTTCTGTCTATTTCTGATAGTGGGGTGTTGAGGTCCCCTACTATTACTGTGTTCTTATCTATATGTCTCTTTATTTTGGTTAAGAGTTGGCTTGTGTATCTTGCTGCTCCCCTGTTGGGGGCATATATATTAATAATTGTCATATCCACTTGTTGAATACTTCCTTTAAGAATAATATAGTGCCCTTCTGTATCTCTCTCTATGGCCTCTAGTTTAAAATCCAGTCTATCTGATATGAGAATTGCTACTCCAGCTTTCTTTTGAGGTCCATTTGCGTGGAAGATGGTACTCCATCCCCTTACTCTAAGTCTGAATGCATCTTTGGGTTCAAAATGAGTCTCTTGTAGACAGCAAATGGATGGGTCATGTCTTTTTATCCAATCTGCAACCCTGTGGCGTTTTATGGGAGAGTTTAAGCCATTTAGATTGATAGAGATTATTGACAGATATGATTTTAATGATGCCATTTCTCTTTAAAGTCTTTGTATCGGTTGTGACTTGCTGCTCTGTATCACTCTTGGGGCCTTTTTACCTTTATAGAGCCCCCCTTAATATCTCCTGTAGGGCTGGTTTCGTGGTTACGAAATTGGTTAATGATTGGCGATTTTGGAACGTCTTTATTTCTCCATCAATTCTGAATGACAGCTTTGCTGGATAAAGGATCCTTGGCTGCATGTTTTTCTCTGAAAGAGCTTTAAAAATGCCCCCCCAAGCCTTTCTCTCATTCCAGGTCTCTGTAGACAGGTCTGACGTAATCCTGATACCTTTGCCTTGGTACGTGAGAAATTTCTTTGCCCTGGCCGCTTTCAATACTGTATCCTTGGATCTAATATTTGCGAATTGCACTATGACATGCCGTGGCGTAGGTTTGTCCTGGTTGAGCTTGGATGGGGTCCTCTCTGCCTCTTGGACACGAATGCTTGTTTCCCTTGCTAGATTAGGGAAGTTTTCAGCTACAATTTGTTCAAATATCTCTTCTAGACCTCTGTTTTTCTCCACCCCTTCAGGGATGCCGATGATTCTGACATTGGATCGTTTCATAGAGTCAGTAATCTCCCGTAATCTACATTCGTGGGCGTGGATTTTTTTAAGACCAGCTTCTATTTTCGTTTTTTCTTCTACTAACCCATCCTCCAATTCGCTAACGCGTTCCTCTGCCTCGGTGACCCTGGCCGTCAGAGCCTCTAGTTTTGACTGCATTTGGCTCATAGAATTTTTAATTTCTGTCAGATTCGCTCTCATTTCTGCCCTTAGGGATTCTATATTCTCAGCAACGCTTTCTCTGATGCTTTTTTCAAGTTTACTCATCATCTTGACCATTGTTGCTCTGAATTCCATTTCTGATAATTGGGATACATCCATATGTATTAATTCTGTGGCCGAGGCCAATTCTGTGGCAGAGGCCACAGACTCATTATCTTTTCTTTGCTGGGGGGGACTTCTCCTTCTCGTCATTCTGATGAAGAGAGATTGCAGGGTTGTCCAGAGCCCAAGTGTTGACTGGGACCCAGGCCGTGCGCCCTTGTTTTATAGAGATCTTAGGGATGTGGGCTTCTTCCTTAAAGAGTTTATTTATTTATTTGAGAGAGAGAGAGACAGTCAGCAAGAAAGGGAACCCAAGCAGAGGAGTGGGAGAGGAAGAAGCAGGTTCCCGGTGGAGAAGCCCGATGAAGGACTCCTTACGGAGCGTTGTGATCACACCCTAATCCGAAGACAGGTGCTTGGTGACTGCGCCACTCAGGCGCTCCGGGTTGTGGGCTTCTTGATTTTTCAGCCTGCCTTCTGGGGGAGGGGCCTGCCTGCAGGTACTCAGAAAACCCTGTTTGGGTAGAGTCTCTGTGTCCCTTGCGAGGGGGGATGGGGATGGGCACCCTGTGAGCCGGTATTTCCGGGCTTTTGTTCTCTGGCGGCTTTCCCTGGCGGTTTGCTATGCCTCTTCTGAGAGAGCAGCAGCGGCTGAAATTCAGCCTCTGTCTCAGAACAGAGGGATCGCGGATCGTTCTCCACTGATGTTCTGGCCACTTTAACTCTGTTTCTGTTGGTGCTGCTCAACCCTGCAGCATCCCGGGCTGTGCGCCCCACACCCGGCGTCCCAGCCCTCACTTCCAGGGCCGGCACGTCTCTGTCCTTTGTGTTTCCAACCCCGCCCGCCGCCAGCCGCCCCGCGCGGGCTCCCGGAGCTCCCCGTCTCAGTCTGGTGTCTCACGGGTGCTGACCGCGAGTCCGCCTGCTCCCCCGTGCAGGTGGCCCTCCAGCCGCCAGCCGCCCCGCGGACGCTCCCGGAGCTCCCGGTCTCAGCCTCGATCCAGTGAGCACACCGGAGCTCCGGAGCTCCGTGAGATGCTTGGTGGTGCACGCTCCCGGCTCACGGACTCAGTCTGCCGTTTCCAGAGTGCGGGTCCGCGGTCCGCCCGCTCCCCGGTGCAGGTGGCCCGCCAGCCGCCCTGCGCGCGCGCTCCTGGAGCTCGCGTTCTAAGTCTGTTGTCTCGCGGGTGCCGTCCGCGAGTCCGCCTGCTCCCCCGTGCAGGTGGCCCGCCAACCGCCAGCCGTCCCGCGTGCGCTCCCGGAGCTCCCTTCTCAGCCTGCTGTCTCAAGCGTGCGGGTCCGCGGTCTGTCCACTCCCCCTTGCAGGTGGCTACCGCTTCCCGGCGCCCTGACACGGCGGCTCCCTCCCCCTTCTGTTTAGCTTCCGATATCTGTGCGCGGTTTCACGGCTCCCCGCTTCGTACCTCGATACTCAGCGCTGGAGATGTTCATTTGTAGAGATCCAGATGTATCTTCCTGCGTCTCAGGCTGATTCCGTGGATATTCCTGCTGGTCTGGTACCTATCCAGCTCAACTCAGGGGACCGGCTGAAAAAGGTGTCCCCTACTCCTCCGCCATCTTAACCTCCCCCAGCCCAAGCCTATAGCTCTCCTTAGATCAGCCTGGGCTACAGGGATTCCCCCCAGCAACCATTTCTGGCCTTTCTGCCTCAAGAAACTGAAGACTTTACAAGCTGATAATTCCCATCTCCTTTCTACTTGAACAAGTTGCCCTTTCGCTGGAAAGGAAAATGACTTTCTGGCTCCATCTGGGAAAGCCCCTGGCCCCCTGCTCTGCCCATGGAGACAGTAAGGCCCATCCATCACTGAGGTCTGACTCGCCTGCCTGAGCATTAGCTCAGACCCCTGGGATAGCCAGGAGCAGAGGCAGCCTTGCTCCTTGGTTCTCCCCAACTTTCCTCTTCCCCCTGCTACTCCAAGCCCCCATTTCTCCATGGATCTCCCAGCCTGCTATGCCAATTGGCTTCACTAAGGTTTCCTGACTTTTATAGACATAAGCCAGAGCTGGGTCATTAAGCCTGAATCTTTTGAAATCCCAGAGATTCATAGCCCAATCTTATGGCTGCAATGGGTAAGGGGGAAAGTACACATGATCTGACATTACAGATTCAAAGCCTTTAACTGGGAATATGAGACCCCCTGGGTGGATGGAGTTAACTCCAAGGGACCCCAAGAGCTGAAGACCAGGACACACTATAACTCTGCCAAGTATTCCTATATAACCAGCTGTGAGTAAGGCCTGTGGGAGACCCAAAAGAAGAGTCAAGGGCCCTCCCTCTAAGATATTTAAGAATTCAGTAGAGTCCTGACTTACAAATACCTGTTAATAAATGCATGAAACAATGAATGAGTGAATGAACCTTATATAACACAACAGCAGATTTTAATTTTTTTGAGAGAGAGAGAAAGAGCAACTGGGAGAGGGGCAGAGAGAGAGAGAGAATCTTAAGCACGCTCCATGCCCAGCACAGAGCCCAACATGGGGCTTGATCTTACAAGAAATCAAGACCCGAACTGAAATCAAGTCAGGTGCTTAACCAACTGAGCCACCCAGGCACCCCGGCACAACAGCAGATTTTAAAGGAGTATATGAAACTCCCCTGGAAGGCATTAGGGTAGGAAAAAAACTAATTCTATTCATTTCAATCAAGCAGCTATTTTATGCCTCTACCATTAGAATGATCTTACCTGGGGCGCCTGGGTGGCTCAGTCGGTTAAGTGTCTGCCTTTGTCTCAGGTCATGATCCCAAGGTCCTGGGATAGAGCCCCGCATCAGGCTCCCTGCTTCACAGGGAGTCTGCTTCTTCACCTGCCTCCCACTCCCTCTGCTTGTGCATTCTCTTTCTCTCTCTCTCTCTCTCTGGCAAATAAATAAATAAAATATTTTTTAAAAAACTAAAAAAAAAAAAGAATGATCTTACCCACTTGACTGTCTGGAGTGAAGAAAAGATGGTGGTGGCCAGGAGCTGAGCATGCAGGCTCTGCTCAGGTGAGCATGTACATGGGCCACAGGCAGAGAGGGACCCCTGTCTTTGGACACAAGATGTGACAAAGAGGAATGCCTGCAGGCCCTCTAAGGCATGGTGGCCCTGACCCTACTAGTATGGCCCCTCTGACCCACGTGCTAATTAATCACTCTAGCAGAGGAAATCAAAGCAGGATGGAGAGTGGGTTTGAAATGTCCCCCCCTCAGTTCCTCCCTAATAGGCAAAGGCTGATATGTGAGAAGAGTGCCAGAGCTTTTCCTATCCCCTGTGCACAGAAGTGATAGCTAAACCAAGAAACACCACAATACGAAGGACAACTCACAAAGGCAGCTCTCCTTGGGTAGAGACTGGGGAGCACGTGTCTGAGCTAAACAGTCTACCTGGGGGTTTAAAGTCATCAGTATCCTCAAACAGTGTTTCTCTCCTTGGGTTTGTGTCCCCGTCCCTGAAGAAAGGATGCACATTCACCCATGGGCTCATCTGCAATTCTGGTTCCAGGAATCACTCTGTTTTCCCCCCAATTAGGGCACTAATGCCATTGCCCTGGTGGCAAGGCCTTGGGGAAGTAAAATTGCCCTTCCCAGCATCTTTCTCTCAAGAGCACAGAGCACCTTCCTAACTGTAAGACCGTATGTACTCATATTATCCCTATTTTATGCTAAAATTAAGCTGTTCTAGCTCACTTTCCTCATCTTCTTGATGAGAGATTGAACTAAATAAATGCTCCTCCCAGGTCTTAAAGCCATGATTTTTATGTCAGAGTGATGGAGTGAAGTTAAAATGGATTCACCCATAGAGAATTAACTATAATTTTTTTCATTAGCGTTATTCCCTGCTACTTCGATCCCAGGAATCATTAAGATTCACCTGTACTGGTCTCAGTCCCTGCTCTACCACTGTGTCACCTTGGGCAAGTACCTTAACAGCTCTGAGGTTCCCCTCCTCAAATGAAAATGCGATTGAAGTTAGCTGACTCACGAGGTCATTACAAAGATCAGATGAGATAATGTCTACAAAGCACCTAGCTCACAATGTACTCAGAAGATGCTCCACAAATGTTAATTCTCTTCTAGTCCGTCCAACGTTCCCTGCTGGGAAAGAAATCCCCACAGGGGCAGTCTCAATCTTGCCCACACCGGCCCCTTTGCTGTAGGAGTAAGGTTTCTTCTGTCCCATCTATGACTGGTTGTTCTCATCTCTTCCCAACTCTGCATTCAATGACCTCATATAGGTAGTCTGAAATTGGCCATAGTAGGAGGATTTACCTTACAGTAATCAGCAATGCCAAAAATCAAAGCCCCATCCCCTGGAGCCAGTTTACCAGCACACTCTGGCTGGCAGGCTACACTTCTTCACCATCCTACCCATCCAGGCCTATCCTGGGTGCATAGAGGCAGGAGGCTGGCCATTGTGAGGAACAAGGGGCTTAAAGCACAGCTTCCCTCTGTACTAAACAGTTTTTTCAACAGGTTACATGGGGCCACCCAGAGGCCCACTGATGGCCAGCTGCCATTGATTTTTCCAACAAGAGGAAAAACCAGTAGAAAGAACATGTGCTCAGAGGCCAGTCAATCTTTTATCGGATCAGATGAACCCAAGTGAAAAAGAACTACCAAAAAGCTTTTGACCAGGACAGCATAATAGGGACTGTTTCTGAAATAAAACCACTTTGTTGTTCAAATGTACAAAGTTGACAGCTTCTTTTCTCTCCATGAACTGAAAAGAAAATTTTCTAAAGAAAATTTAAAAACAGATAACTCATGTAAGGAAATGGCAAAAAGAATTCAAGGCCATAGACCGTTCATAATAATAACATACATATATATGGCCTTTACAGCTCACCAAACCTTGTTTTAAGCACTTCATAAATATGAACTCACTAAATTACCTCACAATAACCCTGTGAGATATACATTAGCATTAGCCCCGTTTTATAGATGAAGAAACTGAGGCAAAGAGAGAAATTCTGTGAAGTCAAGATCTACAGCCTTTGACAAGATAACCCCTGACAGGCTTTGCTGAGCTTTTTGTTGAGGCAGGGGGATATGGAGTGAAAAGGGCAGCCCTGGCCTCCTTAAATCATTCCCTCTCTGTAGCAATCTTCTCTGCCTGGACCACCATCCCCCTCGTCAGTCTCGCAAACTCCTGTTCATCTTTGCTTTACATTCTCATAGGCTGTGGCAGAAGGATGGTACTTCTCTTCTTTTGGCCTTCTTTCCTTCCCACTTACCCACTTCTTGAACAGATCACGATAGCCTGTCAAAGCAAGGCCACGGACACTAGGAAGAAAAAGCCTTGCTTGTCTTGTGGGGTTCCCTGAAAGACCCCTGAAAGCTCTAAGCTTCCTGTGGGTCACTCAACCCAAGGTTCTCCGGCAGGACCTCCAGGAAGGGTGTGATGCCATAGAAGATGGCAAAAAGGAAGGAAAGTCTGAGGCAGGAGGGGGCTCCTGAACACCCACTGTGACAAACCTGACAGACTAATCAGTGACTCTGTGAGGACAGTGGGGAGAGAATTTGCATCAATGTCCTGGAATCCTGAGTGTGGGCTTCATCCATTAAGACCAAGACTCACAGATGTCGTGGCATAGCTGGGAGGTTACAAACAAATCTATCCAAGCTGGATGTAGAGTGAAATGTAAAAATAGTGTATTCAGCATTATTTATGTAAAAGGAAAAAATTATGGAAGGATCAAGGAATATTAAAGAATATGAAACTTTAATAAGTCACCCAAACATTGATTTTTACATGAATAGGGAAATTAATCTAAAAGTATAAGAAAATGGAAAAATCGATATTCAATGATCATGCCTAAAAGCTGTATTTTAAATACTGAGTTATAAATCAAGAAAAAAAGGAATGAATAGCCTCATTTAGGCTTTTTACTTGATGACTATGCTATTTTCATGAAATTAGTAGTATCACTTAAGAATCAAATTTTGGAACAATTATATATCAAAACTATATTAGGACTGTTCATATAGAAAATAAATGTCTCTGTTACTTCTTTTCACTTTTTTTTACATTAACAAACAGAATATTCTTTCATTTGAAAAAAAAATTAAGTCCCTCTCTAATCTTGCCCTGGCTCCCAGGGGAATTATTGGACTTCCAGGCTCATTTCTTCATTCACACACACACACACACACACACACTGTTTTCCACATAATTGAAATCATACTCTACATATTATTCCGTGACTTAATGTCTTAGAAAACCTCCCTGTCAATACATACAGATTGACAGAAGTTTTATTCACCATTACATTGCATTCCTGAATGCAATCATTCCCTTCTGAAGAACCATTAAATGGTTCCAATTCACCATTAACATAAACTATTGCAATGAACCCTGGACATGTTTGTGCTTGGTTAAGTATTACCAGAGGATACTTTCCTAAAAACTGAATTGCTAGGTCAAAAGTTGTGATACGGTAGATATTGCCAAATTTCTTTCCAATAATGAGGTAGCAACAAATCTCACACTAACAATGAGTGTGAATTATTGAATCTGCAACATAATTTGAGGAGAATTGCCATTTTTAAGATATTGTCTCCTCTCATCTAGAAACACAGTATGTATGTCAGTTATTTCAAACCTCTGCCACATGATCTCTTGTTGGGTTTACTCCTCAGCATTCAGACTTCTGAACTTTCTATCAGTTCAAATGGTTTCTCAACCGACTTGACTAAACTTGATGTTAAAGATACCCATTTTTATTTCATCTTTTCTTGTGTTGTTGTATCAACTATTTATCTTTATGTAGCCTTCTCCAGGAAGCCTTCATTCAGCCCTCACTCTAAGTGCTAAGAGATAGCACTTAGCACAGTAACCATTAGTGTACTCATATCTCCCCACCTGAAAGTGAGCTTCTTTTCACCACCATTTTTAAGCATGTATAATGTGCCAGGGATTGTGTTAAGCAGTTTGCAGTCATCATGTCACTTACTTCTGATAGCATACCTCTGGAGAGGTCCTCATTATCCCCACCTCACAAAGGAGGAAACTGGAGAAGCAGTGTAGCACTCCCAGGTCCACCCGGCTAAGCAGCTGAGGAGTAACATGTTAACCCCCTTGGGATAGTCACAAGCCAGCATCCCCCCCCCCACTGCTATGACACCTTCTTATGGCAGGAATTCATGTTACATTCATCTCCTCATCTTTCCTTCTAGCACAGTGTATGACACATCATAGGTCCTTGCTTGATGTCACTCCTTTGATAGGTCAGTTATATCAGAAAGGTTCTAAACAGTTCCCTAAACTTGGACAAAACCCATCAGGTCTCTACTTGTGGTCTCCAATGTATGAAAGATGCTTTTCATTACAACACAGAACTGAGGTTTCAATACCAACAAAGAAGAACATTCTGGTAGGAGGAAGTATCAGATACCTCCTGTGCCTTCTCTCACAGCCTTTTTGCCTTTTTACTTACTTTTACTCCACCCAGCAGGAACCAGCAACCAGCTCCAAGCACCTGCCTCCTTAGCTTTATGTATATTCCTCTCTGCTGCCTCCAGCCTTCCAGCTCCTGCCTGTGAGCCACTCATAGCAACATGGTCGGCTACTTTGAAGCATGAGCCACGTGAGAAGGGAGAAGGTTGTCAGCACTGCCTGATAAGAATTCCCTCTCCCATACCTCAGCTGGACCACTCTGAGGCACATCCTGCACAGCTCCATAGAGGGTTCCAGCAGGCTTAAGCCCTCTGTCCACAGTAGTCACCAGCTTGATAACATGCCCTTGGATTGGCTTTTTCAACTTTTTTTTAATAATAATTTTTTATTATGTTATGTTAGTCACCATACAGTATATCCTTAGTTTTTGATGTAAAGTTCCATGATTCATTATTTGCGTATAACACCCAGTGCACCATGCAATAAGTGCCCTCCTTAATACCCATCACCAGCCTATCCCATTCCCCCACCTCCCTTCCCTCTGAAGCCCTGTTTGTTTCCCAGAGTCCACAGTCTCTCACGATTCATTCCCCCTTCTGTTTACCCCCCCATTCTTCCCTTCCTTCTCCTACCAATCTTCCTGCTATTTCTTATATTCCATAAACGAGTGAAACCATATGATAATTGTCTTTCTCTGCTTGACATATTTCAACTTCTGTTTTATTTCTCTCTGTCCCCCCACTCCTGTTCCCTGGAATCACTTACCAAAATAAACTACCTGCACGAAAACCCTGGTCTTGGGCTCTGCTTTCTGAGGCTTCCTAGTCCAAGCTAACAGAAGAAATGGTACATACGCCAGCTCACACAGGTGTTGCACACACATGTTCACCTACACTGCACACTACAACATGGACCCTTCAGGGTTCGAGTTTTTTTATCTGCCTAAAGAAATTCAACAGTCATGAAGGAAAATGAAGTATTTGTCCTTTCAGCCTCACCCAGGCCCTGATTTTAGACACCATTATTACTTATTCTTCGATTACATCACTAAAAATCCATCTACTTAACCAATTCAGTAAAGCCCATGCCACACTCATTGAAGAACAATCCTTTAAAAATGTCTCTGTCTGTGCCTAATCCTCAGCTCTGTCTCTTCCCATCTCTGGGAGGGAGGAGAGCTAAGGGCCAAAGAACCAGTCATGGGTTTGGTATTAACAGAATAGGAGAGGAGCTTTAGATCATGCCACAGTACATCTTACTAATGGTAAGGAGCACTCAACTGGCAGGGCTAGAGCTCTGGCCAGGCTCTCACTTCTTTATGACCCCAGCAAGTCACATGATTTCTCTGAGCCTCCGTTTCTCCACCTATAAAATGAGGGGTTTTCCCCCAAAGCAACTATAACTCAAATTTCTTACTAATTCACAATAATTTCCCCAGTTACACTGATAGCTGGTATACCTGCCAGGAGAAGAATAAGGGATTTCAGATTACTGGACTAGGTATTGAGCTAGCCATGACTCTGTTGTAGCCTCTATTTTACTTAACGTTCACAGCAGCCTGCATTCTTAACCCCCTTGTATAGTACAGCCCCTGGAATTCAAGAGTTCAAGTGACATTCTCAAAGTTGATCTGATGAAAAATGGCAGCAGCAGCCTGGACTGGTTTCTCTGAGCCTAAACTCATTTGCTTCCCACTGCCCCACGCCACCGCTAACTAAGTCCCACCAGGGAAAAAACACTGTGCACAGTTAGCTTTCAAAGATTCCTGCAGCTCTCATTTTACCTCCTAAATTGAAAGCCTATTAAAGGCCAGGATCCCATAGATGAAAATTCTCAACCTTAGCCCAAGTATTAGTTTCCTATAGCTGCTGTAACAAATTACCACAAACTGGGTGGCTTAAAACAACACACATTTATTCTTTTACAGTTCTGGAGGTCAGAAGTTCAAAATGACTTCACTAGCCAAAACCAAGGTGTTGGCAGTGCCACATTCCCTCTAGAAACTCCAGGGAGAACTCCTCTTCTTGCCTTTTCCAGCCTCTACAGCTGCATTTCTTGCATTCCTTGGCTTATGATCCCTTCCTCCATCTTTAAAGCCAGTATCTTCTCTGACTCTGCTTCCCTGTGCTTCCTCCCTTCTGCTTGTAGGCAAGTCTCCCTCTTCCTTCTAAGTAGAACTTCCTTCTAAGTTCTAAGTAAACTTGTGATTATGTTTAAGGGCCACCTGGACAATCCAGGATAATCTCCCCATTTCAATATCCTTAATCACGTCTGCAAAGACCCTTTTTCCAGATATAAGGTAACATTCACAGTTTCCAGGGATTAGGGCCTGGGTCTCTTTGGGGGCCATTATTCAGCCCTCCACAGCACAGTCCAGGGGAAATCTGTATGGCTTTCTGAAGCCAAACAAAGCCAGCCAAGTTTGGAGCCACTCTAGAAAAGTAAGCCAGAAAACTACTAAATAATCAAGGCTACTCAGTCACATGCACACACTTTAGAGCTGCAGAAGGGAGACCACCTCACAATACTCTCATGAAATCAGCAAAGTGCAAAGACATCCCTGATGCCTCAGTCTGCCTTGTCTCATCTGTCTCCTCTCCCCCAGATGCTCAGAGTTCTCACATTTCAATTCTCTTATTCGTCTCTACTATAGCAATGGACTGTCAGGAGAAAGGGCTACCAGGGATTTACTATTGAAGATTTGAAGCCTTAACTTATTTTTAATAGTAAGATGAAAGACCTTATCCTCTGTAGAAGGAATTTCCAGCATCAGAGACAAACTGAAGGCTTCCTACTGCTCCTGCAGGCAGCCAGTGAGGCCCTTTTAGCTTTTTTTCTCACAAAGGAAATGCTCAGTGTCAACCAGAGGCTTCTTTCCTCCAGAAAATGTATTTTCATTGCAGGCATCTTTAGCTGAGTGAAGATTCTGCTGAAGACGTGTCTTCCCTCCTCCATCCCTTGTTGCTGCCAACACCTGCTATGCTTGCTTAACAAACCATGGTATCTGAGACTCCACCTGTAGGAGTGGCAGCCTTGGGGAGCCAAGGTAAAGAGGACAGGTATAAAACGAGGTCCTGAAAATTTTGTGGTCCAAAATCTGGACTCTTCTTGCTTTAGAGGGGTCCCATTGGTGGCTTTCTGCCTGCCTCTTGGCCTCATCCCCAGCCATAAAGGCAGAAGGGAAGAACCAAAGCTCATCCTAAAGCCCTGCCACGGGACACCTGGTGGCTCAGTTGGTTAATCATCTGCCTTTGCCTCAGGTCATGATCCCACGGTCCTGGGATAGAGTTCCGCCTCGGGCTCCTTGTTTAGCAGGGAGCCTGCTTCTCCCTCTGCCCCTCCCCCTGCTTGCTCAGTTTCTCTCTGTGTCTCTCTGACAAATAAATACATGAAATCTTTTTAAAAAAAAAATAAATAAACCCCTGCCACTTCCAGGCACCCATCCTCCTGCCAAATGGCTCTTAACTCATTCCTTGCCATGTTTGATAGATCATGGAGAAGGTTGAGAAACTGAAAAACACTTAAAACTCAAAGAAAATAAGAATTAATAGCAACATTTGGGGCACCAAAACAGGCCAGAGAGGGAAATATTTCAAGTTATGGAAGTCTCCCAGGTGACCCCTAAATCCTACCAAATAGACAATGATACCCCTTCTTTGCATGTGTTCTACTGGGCAAATATATTGTCCTTTAGGCCTTGTCTGTTTTTATTGAAGGTCAATCAAGGAATTCACTTCACTCAAGGTTCCCAAGACGCATTGCTTCTGGCCATCCACCAGGTCGCTTCTCTAGTCACATTGCTCTCCATGCCATTGAGCCCTTCCAGAGTCAGATCTGTGTAGCTATGCATGACCTCAGCATATGAGTTCCTATGAGTCCCATAGGGACTGTGGAACCTGATCCCTATGGGTACGGGTCCAAGAAAGTGGTTTGGGTTTTCCAAACCCAGTCAACCCAGCAGAACTTGGCCAGCACTAACTTAGAAACTTGAGCAGGTTACTTAATCTTCCTGAGCCTTACTTTTTCACATGTGAAATCTGGGAATAATGCCTCTTAGAGGTTTTGGGAAAACAATTGAAATACATATGTAAGATGCATAACACAGTGACTACTATATATCAGGCACTCAATAAATGTACCTATTCTTAATGTTATTTGTAATAATATTAAAATAAAGTCGTGCTGCTAGTTTATAGATTATAATCTAAAATCATGATCTATAGCTATCTGAGAACAAGAGTAATGACCCATAGAACTCTCTTTTTTTATGATTTGCTATTAAACATCTCTCAGCCCTCTGGATATGGAGCAATGCTTTACTTGGCTCTTCAACATTCACGAATATCCACCAAGGGCTTGCTGTGTGCAGAAAACACAATAACCTCAAGGTATTGAGTTTGCCCTCAAGAGAATTACCACTTCCATGAAGAGTCACGAAACAACAGGAGCAGAAAAGGTGGATCGAGTCACATTCCTCAGTGCTCATTGAGTCAAAAGAGCTTCCAGAATTCACAGGTCTTAGTCCTAGGGGTTCGAGGTACACAAAAGGCCTCCAGTACTTGGGTCTTAAAGAAGGAGTAGGACATGAACATGCAGAAAAGAGTAGAGGTGTCCTACATCAAGACCTTGGTGCGAAAGGGAAGGAGACTTGGGAATTTAGGTTGAGGACCCTTTCTCTATTTGTCCCTAGCTTCCTATCAGCTGCCAAAATGGCACAGGGGCTGGGGTGCTCAGTGAGCTCTGCAGTACCGCGAATCAGCACTGCAGTGAGCTGTGTGAGAAACTCAGCCTGCAAGCTGATTTGCCAATTTGTGCAGAAACTACTCTTACCAACATGCCGGGCCCTTTTTAGCCAGCTGAGGGAAGAAATCATCTTGGAATTTGCTTTCTGAAACAGATTTTTCTCAATTCAAATTAGCTACACTGGTGTTGTTAATCCCCTTGTTAGGGGATTAGAATGTATTACTGCATTGAGATTAGAGCCTGACAGATAGGTTGGAGGAGTTTGGATTCAACTCAAAGTTCCAAGCATGAGGGCTCCCCAACAGCCTCTGTGGTCTTTGGCTGGAACAATGGCGCCACCTAGTGGCCACAGTGGTCTCCCTTTGAAAGGGTTTCTATTTGGGCACGTTTCAACTCCTGAGGCCTTGTGTGTGCAGGGGCCAGAAATGCAAGCATAACTAAAGTAGGCTAACTCCCTCAAGGGGCTTGCACGTTGGGGCTCAGCAATCCAGATCCCATGGACTCCATCAACTGTGGGCCCAGGGATTGCCTGATGGGCAGCATGAGCTGGACCATCTGAACCCCAGAGCTGCCCCCTGAGGTAGGCATCTACAGAGTGAGATTTCAGCAATTATAAAATGTCCCCTTGGACCCACCTGCTCTCTAATGCCTTAAGTCTCATTCACAGTTGACAAAACCTGTTCTGTGCCTACTCATTCTTTCAGAATCTACTTATCATTTGACTCCATGAACCAGACACTACGCTTAGGGCTAAGACATATGAATGTTTAAGGACCAGCCCCTACCTTCCATACACAGCCAAAGAGATAAAGACAGGCCCTCCCACTGTCCCCTGCAAGAACCTTGGAGCCCTCTCCCAAACTAACAAAGCCCTGCATCACCTTCCATCCCATGTTCCCAACACAACATTCCCTCTGCCTCCTCCCCTGCTGTTCCTTTATACCTGGGCCCAGCACAGCCCCCACACCCCTACTCAGCTCCCCACATGGAGGAAATATCTTTGCTCTCTCCTCAAGGATGGTTGTTCTGAAGGTTCTGGGGAGGGCCAAGCTACCACTGTCAGAGAAAAACGACTTCCAACAGCAGATACTGACATGAGTGGCTGCAAACAGGCTGCAGCTCCAGGTGTACCTCCAGAGAACAAAGGCAGCAGCCCCAGGGACAGAGAGGGAAGGGGGTGTCTCACAGACTAAGGCTCTAGCTCCACCCAGGGACTATGTGAGGAGCCAAGAATAATGAGAGGGTTTGCATCCAGAAGCTACTAAGCATGAAAAAAAAAAAGGAAGGACTGTGTGTTTTACCCTGAAACTCAAGAAAGGGTAAGAAAGGGAACAAGGGGCAGATGGTGAGGGGATGCTGCAGGATGCAGAGCAAGTGCAAATGTCCCTGGATGTGATGACCATAGATAGTGTAAGTGTGGGAGTGGCTCATGTCAAACCCTAGACTATCTGTGTAACCAGATGGAAACCCATCTTCTACTCACCTCCAAATCCTCCACAGGAAGGCAACTACATACTCAACGAAAACACTGTGTGAATAGGTTTGATTTATAATCCAGGCATTACCTAAGAAACGTGTTTCCATGTCTGGGTCAATGCTGTGTCACATGGAGAAAGCACCCGCAGGCCCAAGAACCTGAGTGACAAGGAGACAAGGGGCACATAAGCCCCCTAGAAATTCACAACATCCAGAGGTGGGCTGTGAGCTTCTACAAGGCACAGAACAGATTCTAAGCCAATCCAAGATCCTAGCAGCCAAGAATCCCAGCAGATATCTGATCCACCCATGCATTTGTACCTCCTTTCTCAGATGTACAAATTCTGGGCCCATTTTCTTATCTATCCTTTCTGTTTTATTCTTGCTGACAACCTCATCTTGAGATGTGTTGCTATGTGAAGCGACTAGTGTGATATTATGAAATCAATAAAGGCTTTAGAGCTAGAAACATGGGGATGCCAGTCCCAGTTCCCCTTTGCACTGTCTACATAGCCTTAGCAAATTGCTCAACCTTTGTAAGCCTCAATTCCACTTCTGTAAGGGGGGGTTGCTAAGGGGCTGAGAGATAATGTATAGAAACACTGTTTTTGATGGACAACAGTTTCATCATTGTGGCTGGAAGCCTTTGGTTTATGGTGAATACTATCTAGTGAGGACCCAGTCCAAGGAGGGGAAAGGGAACTGAGTTTGGAGGAAGGGGTGATGTCCACAAGACTAAATCAACAGCATAAGGTCTAAGAATGAGGTGGCAAGCATCTGGGTCTGAGATCTGGTCACAGATCCACGAAGAATCAGAAATACATGATCTCTGTCCTTCACAATCCCCTCTCCAAAATAGATATTTATGGGCTTGTCAGAATTCCAATGTGGCAGGAGCCACTAAGCTTGTTATCCTTTTATTGGGTGAATTTGGACTCTTGCTAGCAATGTAACGCCTTTCTAGAAAGTGAGCCTTCATCACCCCATCCATAGGGTTGTAGCAGAAGCTTGATGTGATCATGCAACCCCCCCCCCTGCTTACTGTGGACTGGTCTAGGGAAGGGCATTGCATTTGGGGAAGAGGTCAGACTTTCTGGGTGTCTATTTTCTTCCCAGAACTGGGAAGCAAGAAGCCTGGGTCACAGCAAGACAGAAGAACAAAGAGCAACATGAGTAAATGCACAGAGTGAAGATACCCAGCCTGGAATAAAATTCCAGGCCAGCTCCAGTCCCACCGCCTGGCTTTTACCTCTGACATTGAATTCAGCAACACACCTGAGAGTCTTCCAAGTCCTTTTTCACTTGAAGTACCTGGAGTGAGTTTCCAGAGCTGACATCCAGAAGAGACGCAACTCACAAGCAAAGCAAGGTTTCGTTTGTTGGAGAGGAGGGACAATGATGTTGAATGTGTATTCCCCCAGATGATGAACAAACTGCCTCCAAGCTCAGCAGTTTGGGAAAACCCACTCTGGGTATTGTATACCCGAAGAGCTGGCGCTTCCCCCAGATGATAATTTCACTCAGGCACAGCAGTAACATTTTACTATTTAATGGGCTGCTTGTAGAGATTTCCCTCCACAATGAGAATGTTTCCTATTACAGGAACAAAATGAAAAAGGAGTCATTCATTCTACATGAAAAAACAGGGACTTTAAAAAATGGAAACACTGTCAATCATGCTGAATCACAAGCTGTGATTAAAGCCCCTTGACTTCTTCCTATTAGCGTGAGCACATTTGAATTTTAGCCTAACACTGAGCCTGTATTATAGATCAGCTGATGTATTCCACTTTGAACATAATGCCAAACATGACTTAATAAATGTAAAATACTTATCACTCAAATTCAAGCAAATTTGGGTCTTTTATTGAAGAAATAGTCACAGCACCTCATTTACAAACTTAACTTAAAACTAGGTCTTCCTAATCAGGGAAACGAAGATAAAGCTGGAGTCTGTTATCATTGTTCTGCTGGTGTGTGAAGTATCACTTGTGAAAGAGAAGCCAGACACTTCTGGAAAAGGGCAAGTTTCTCTCCCCAGCCCACTACTGCTGCGGCCAGCAATGGATTCGTTTTGCTCTATCAGTGCAAACAATGACTGAGACCCCTGGACTGGGAGCTGGGAATATAAATGAGACACGGTCCCTGCCCTCAGGAATTCATCAGCTCATGAAAGATGACCCTTAAGGAGAAAGACAATGAACTTTAACCACAAGGTTGTGGGCACATAGAGGAGAGGCACGGGGTGGGAGGGGCTGCCCAAGAAAGGCTCCAGGGATGGGCAACGTTAGTCCTCAGAAGAGGGGGAAGGTCAGGGATGCCTGGGTGGCTCAGTCATTAAGCGTCTGCCTTGGGCTCGGGTCATGATCCCGGGATCCTGGGATCGAGCCCTGAGTCAGGCTCCCTGCTCAGCAGGGGAGTCTGCTTCTCCCTCTCCTTCTGCCCCTCCCCACTGCTCGCGCTCTCTCTCTCACACTCTTTGCCTCTCTCTCTCAAATAAATAAACAAAATCTTAAAAATTTTAAAAAAGTAATCTAATGCACAACTTTGCATAACTTAAAAAAAAAAAAAAGCAGAGGAGAAAGTCTTCCAGGCCCAAGAGCAGCATGAGCAAGAAAGGGTACAAGTGTGAGGAGCCTGGCACACTGGGCATGTCTAACGGGCAGCTCTCCACCTACCCACGCTCACCCAGGGGCATGCAGTGACCTGTGCCCGGCATTTGTGAGACCCAGGGACTAAGGGTCATTTCTGCCCTGAGAGGCAGGGGTCTCCCGAATGGTAGGCAAGGCTGAAGATACAAGAAGCAGACAAGAGCCCCATGTTTCCTTAGTGATCTGATGTGCTTCCAGAGATGGTTCTGGCTCAACTGGTGGGACAAGATCAGGGCATTTCCCTTGAATCCATTCTTTCTTTCGTACCCTTCCCCCAGCACTCATCAGCAACTCATCTCACTTCTACCTCCAAAACACACCCACCTTTGTCCATGTCTGTCCCCTTCTCTGCCAGCACTCCAGTCCAGCTACCATCAGCTCTCATTTGGACAACTGCAACAGATGGACATCATATTCCATGATAAATCAGAATGTTCCCCTACTCGAGACCCCCTGAGGATTTTTCTTCTCACTTGGAATAAATCTAAGCTCTTTTCTGTGTCCTACAGGCCCTACCTGTTTGGGGCCCCAGCCCAGTTCTCCAGTCTCACTATAGACCACCCTGATATGCTCACTAGGCTCAGCTCCATCACTCTCCTTTCTGCACCCATGTTTGCCTTAGCTCTTTCCTCTGCCTAGAACATGCTTCTCACCTAACATCACTGCCGCAAGAAGCCAGCACGATGCCTCACTGATTGTCTTCACACAACTTATTCTATTTCCTTACTGTCTGTTCTCCCACCCTGATACAACAAAGGCTCCATAAGAGGAGGGACTTGTAAACCTGCATTCTTCATGACTGTATTCCTAGAACAAGATCCATCCCATAAAGGATGTTCAATGCACAGTTGCTGAGTGAACAATCCCATGCACCTGCCAGTACCCCTCAAAGCTTGGGGCCCTGTGGAAGCCATGTTTCCAGGAATGTGTCAGGTGAGGGCAGTGCTGCCCTTGTGGGGCCTGATCTATGCCAAGGAGGGGTTCAATGCCCCCAAGGATTCCCAAGCAATGAAATCAAAGGCCATCCTTCCTGTCTTAGCAGAACCTTTGTGATAGAGCACTCAGATCTCTGCCACCATGTTATCTCTCTACTCTGTGACTGTGCTATATTAATCAGGTCTCTCCAGTGAAACATAATCAACAGGCTATCTCTCTCTCTCTATCTGAATGTCACCTATTGCTGTTGCCAATGCTTTTAGGCAACTCCAAGGAGGACAACCAAACTCTTTCCCTAGGGTTTACCCCACCAATCCACCCAACTTCCACCACTCATCCTCTCACTCAAATACTCATTCGTCATATATTTATTGAGCATCTACTATGCATGAGGCCCTATATAGGGCAAAACAACATAATCCCTGACCTCATATAGCTTATAGTTCAGTGGGAATATCAACTCTAAACAGATGTATACACAAAAATTTTCACTGCAACTGTGGTACATGCTGGAGAGAGAGAAATGTAGCATGTTTATTTCACCTGTCCTCTAGATACTTACTGAGCACTAAGACATGCAAAACCTTATCTTAGGTGCTTATTGGAACACATATGAAGACAAAAGCTGGGAGGTAGGAGATGATCCCCCAGGGAAATGTCACTTAAGCTGAGACCTGAAGAACAGACAAAAGTTCACCTGACAAGAAGATGGGGAAGACATGCCAGTCTGAGGAACACTATGCCAGGGTCCTGGGGCAGGACACGGCTATAAGAATGGGAAAGGAGTCTGGTTGGCCTGGAGCATGGCGTGGGGTTGGGGGGCTGGAGCATAGTGAAGTGTAGCTGGACCAGGGGACAGCCCCAAGGCTCACCAGCCTCTGTGGGCTCCACTGAGAGCTGTTGCTTGATCCTAAGAGCAAGGAGAAGATTCTGGGAGGCTTTAAGTTGAGAGGTCGTGTTCTCACCATTAACACTGTAGCATGTTACATTTTCCTCTTTATGAAAGTCCTAGAACAGGTCAAATTTCAGTATACCATCTCTCAAAGACACCATCAGGTAAATTCATATTTGAGGTACGATGCCCTGCACACCTCCACACTTTTGACATGCTGTTTCCCCTGCTTTGTATTTTGCTCTTTTCTTCCTCATAAGACCCTTTTGCCCTTCAAAATTCAGTCTGGCCACTGCCTCATCTATAAAGCAATCTGACTTCCCCAGGCCTCGAGAGCAGCTTATACTCACCTCCAGATAACAACTGATTCAGAGCATAGGCCTCAACCAGGGACGGTCCCAAACTATTTGTTACCCATGAACAGAAAGTGAGGTAAGTACAGAAAGTGAGAGTAAGCATTTAGAAACTTTCAGAGCAATTACACAGAACAATTTTATGGCTGTTAAATCTAATAATAAAAAAATAGGGCTTGGATTTTGTGTGCCTTTTATTTCATTTTTTCTAATGATTCATTTTTATTGTATTTTATAAAAGTATTGATCCACAAAGGATTGAAATTTATTAAAAATGGGGGGAGGGGACCTTCACCACAGACAGTTTGGCAAACACTTTCCAGAGTGCCTGCTGCTGAAGGCCATCCTCTGCACCCTCCTCTCTCTCTTCCACCTATCCAACCACTGCAAAGTCACTACCTCATTTCACCCACACAACAACCTTACAGGGGAAGCAAGTCATAGCTTGCCTTCCCTTCTCTTATTGAAAATGAGCTAAACTGAAGTTAAGAGAGAGGAAGCAACGTGCCGGTATGAGGTTCCTATTGCTGCTGTAACAAAGTACTACAAACTTAATGGCTTAAAACTATACAAGTGTATTATCTTGTGGTTCTGGAAGTCAGAGAGTCTAAATGGGTTTCACTGGGCTAAAATCAAGATGTCGGCAGGGCCACACTCCCTCAGAGGTTCTAGGAGGGAAATTCATTTTCTTGCCCTTTCCAGCAACTACAGGCTTTTTGCATTCTTTGGCTCACAACTTCTTCATCCATCTTCAAAGCCAGCAGCATAACATTTTCCAGTGTTCTCATTGTCTCTCTTCCTCATTGCTCCCCCCCCCGCTTCTTTTTTTTTTAAAGATTTTATTTATTTATTCGCCTAGAGATAGAGACAGCCAGCAAGAGAGGGAACACAAGCAGGGGCAGTGGGAGAGGAAGAAGCAGGCTCATAGAGGAGGAGCCTGATGTGGGGCTTGATCCCATAACGCCAGGATCACGCCCTGAGCCGAAGGCAGACGCTTAACCGCTGTGCCACCCAGGCGCAACTCCCCTCTGCTTCTATCATCCCATTTCCTTCTCTTCTCTCCTTATAAGGACCCTTGTGATTACATTGCACCCACCTGGATAATCCAAGATCATCTTCCCATCTCACAATTCTTCACTTAATCACATCAGCTAAATCCCTTCTGCCATGTGAGATAACATATTCAAAGGTTCCTAGAATTAGGGCACGCATTCTTTGAGGGCCATTATTCTGTCTACCACAAAGGTCAAATTACACTACTACTGGGGCAAATATTTCTGGGACTCAAACCCAAGCCTTGATCTCAGAATGCATGTTTCCCCTTTTGTTTTGTTTTCCCCACTAGTCCCCTTCACCTTCTTATATGTGTACAGATGTTAGCAGAAATACTTTGTTTGAAAGCATTTGGAAATTGAGAGTAAGCCATGATCTGCAGGCGGGGAGAGGATCCACAGAACTGCATCTCCCTCAGCTGTGGAGGCAGCTAAGTCCCTGCAGACAGTCCTGGCAAACACTGGAGGCTGCCCCATTCAAGCTCTCACCCAGACAGAGCATCAGGGCCCAGGAAGACCCATGATAAGTCACCCGGAGAGCACATGCATACATCTCAGAAAAGACAGGATTTTCTCCAGCAAGGACAATGTTCCCTGGCAGTGTCGAATTTTTGTTCCCAGGCAGATAGATAAATAGATATGCCATTCTTATTAGCAAGAAGAATAACCTGCACAGAGTTTCTCCAGGAAGACATTAAGATAATCCAGCAGTGGCAATCCACTGCCAGCCCCAATCAATTCTTTGTAGTAAACTTTTATAAATCAAACACAGAAGACTCAGAATCCCTCAAGAGCTTGTTCTGTGATGTGCTGGTTGATACAAATGCTGGCACAATCCACTTTGTGGGGTTGTTAAATCACAGTGTTTTCCTCACCCCATCAATTCCAGCTTCTCCCACCTCCAGCCCTAAGACCATCAGCCCCTCCTAGATGCTGTGACTGCCTCCCAGGGCAGCACACTGGGGGAGGAGAGCTGAGATGGCCGTTGGAAGCACAGGACCTGCCGCCCCTCCTTGCTGTGCTCCTGGACCAAGGGCTGAGGGGCTATCATCCCTGCCCTGCCCTGACAAGCAGGATTGGGGTGCTGGGGCCTGAGCAGGAGCAGTTGTTCAGCACTTCCTGTCCCTGTCCTTGCATGTGGTGCAAGGAGCTTAGAGGCTGCCAAAGGACCGCTAGGCCAAAGCCAGGACCTCACCGCAACAAGCCAGGCAAGGCACAGGACCAAGCCACAAAGGCAGATGGGGCCGAGTCAGGCCCTATGGATGGAGGAGAGAGGAGCTGGCCATTCCTGACCATGTGAGATGCTCTTTACAGAATCTGAAAGCCCTGGGCTGGGGCTCTGCCTCTCATGGCTGGGCTCTCCTCTGTCTCAGTGCATCCTGCTGTTTATATTATGCCTTTACTTGTCTGCAGGACTGCTATTTATGGTGTTCAGACTGTGCACTGTACAAGGGCAGCACACCTAAGGATTGCCATTGAAATCTAGACATACACTCAGGGTGTAGACTACAGACCTCCTATCCATATGTGTGCTGGGACAGTAGCCATGAGCCGCCTCCGACTTAAACCCACCATGGGCACAGCCTGTCTTGTACACACTCCCCTGGCTCACCCATATTTGTGCAGCTGTGCCTTATTCCTGATAGCACTTCAGGCCTCTCTTTACATCATTCCTCTTGCCCATCCATTGCTCTGGGAGACGCAGTTCTACTCCCAGCACCTCTATTTCAGACTCTGATCCTGACTCAGTTGCCTACTGAGGGGTAGGGGACAGGCAGGGATCTTGACATCTAGGGTGGTAGGTGGGTATGTGTGAAACTGCAGCCCCAGGTGCCAGAAAGCTCCCCCAGGTAGAGACACAGTTGCCAGACACCGCCATTAAGGTGGAACAGTGTATAAACTTAATTGATTTTTTTTACTTAAGGAAAAACAAAGCACCTTTCCCTTCATAAAGAAGTAGAGACTTTTTAAAGTTTTCAGAGCCTTATGCTGTAGCAGTGACCCTGCTTGCCTCCCCACTCCCGAAGTTGACTGTGAATTCATTGAGTTTGGATTGGGTATTATTTAGTACCCCCAGCAACCAGCAGGTGACTGGCTCTTGGACTGGTTTATGGACAGAGGAAGGGCAGAAAGGAAAGATAGAAAGAGGGAAGAAAGTAGACAGCGATAGAGGAAAAAAAGGAGGGAGGGAGGAAGAGATAATGATTTGGAGGGATGGATAGATGAATTTCCTAAACCCGTTAGACACAGATTCAGCCTCCTGTCCCCTGCTCCTTCTGTTTTGACCATTTCTCTGCACTTCTCTCCTGCCTCTCCCACACCCTCTGGGTTATCCCTGAGTCGATTCACATCTTCTAGATTAAATCACTGCTGGGGCCCATGCACTGCCCGTCCACAGATGTGGCCTGGGCCTCTACCCCTCCTTCCCATCTCCTACTCTGCCAAGGGAGCCAAGCCCTGGGAGTCAGACCCTCTTTCCACAACACTCACTCCCAGGAAGTCAGTGGGTCTTCCTCTCCTATCTCCCTGGGCAGGAGGGTACCCCAGGAGGATCTTGCTGCCACTACCTCCCTCCTGGAAGATAGAATTTTCTTTTCTACTCAGCCCAGTCTATCCAAACCCTACTTGCAGACTAAGCTTATTTTTTCACTGGGGAGTTTTATTTCCCTGAACATTCTTAGTGCCTAGTGCTGTGAGGTTTCTTATGTAGCCTATTCCAGGGAACACTGAGCATTTTCAAGGCTCCAAGATGTTGGCTTCAAAATGAATTCCCTCAAGGGGCTCCCAAGGGGCACTTGATGGACTGAAGCTGGGGAAGGTATTTTTTTGAGCCCCTAATCTGTGTCAGACATTGTCCTGTGCCCTGGGAACTGCAGTAGATAAGAGAGATCCCAATTCTCATGGCACTTGCAGTCCAGCTGGAGGGAATAGATAATGAATAAATAAATGCTGGCATGTGCTGCCTCGTATGGGATAGACAATGGTCATGGTGGGGGCCAGGGAGGCTCTTGAACCTGAGAGGCTTTGCAGAAATGACTTTAGACTTGAGAACTGAGTGAGGAAGAGGAGCCACCAAGTGCAGATGCAAGGGACAGGTGAGGAGGTAATGGACTTGGAAACTTGGGGAACATATGGAGGCCAGCGTGGCCCGAGTGCACAAGTGAAAATGAGAGGGTCAGAGATGACAGGGGGGACAGGTTGAACACAATTACATTACTTACATTAATGACTCTTCTATATTGAGTGCTTGCTGTGTGACCAACACTGCAAGCCCTTCACCTAGGTTATGTCATTTAGTTGTCACAACAACCTCCAAGATATTAATTATTAGCCTGGTTAACAGTACTAAGGATAATGATGTGCACTGAGTACCTATTATGGGCCATACACTGGGTTGAGTGCTTTATGTGCCTCATCTCATTGATTCTTTGTGACAACTTTATGATATTCAAGCGTTCTTCCTTCTCCCATTGTACAAGTGAGAAAACATAGACCTGGAACATCTGAGCAACTTTTTAGAGGTTCCACCACTGTGTTGGATCAGAGCGACTACAGGCTTATGACTGTCTACCCCACATGGGTCACCGCGCTCCTGTCTGCTTGCCCTTCAAGATAGCCTTGTTGTTTGACTTTAGGAAAGTCAGAGGCATGATTCCCTCCAGAGGATAACACTGGGGCATGTAAGGATTTGTCCAACGGGGCTCCTTCTAGGGCCCTGGTAAGGACACTGTAGAAAGGCCCTAAGAAGCTAATGGTGCAGGAGGCCCACTGTCCTCTCCGGCCAGCTATGGCGTTAAGCCTCCCCAAAAGTGGGCTTGGAGATTCATTCCAATCCGCCGCTGCCTTTCAGACCTCTGCCACACTGGAGGAATAGTCTGCCTCTGAAGCAAACCTCCAGAGCAACACCATTTTCACTCTTCTCTGTCACAACCCAGACCAAGCCCAATCGACTTTAAAGTGATTTGCCTCCCAGAACTCTCCCAGTCCTCCTTGACAGTGTTCAGGCCAATAGATCATTTGAAATGTTTTTATAACATAAAAATCCAATCCTTTATAGTAGGCAATCAGCAGTCTTAAAATAATTACCCATAACTAAAGAGAAACCAAAGTAAGATCAAATGAAATCTGATTAATGGGTGGTGAAGACCAAAGTTTTTTAAATAATTCCTTAAAATAAATTTCAATGGGATAATCTCTCCATGAAGATATTTCTTTAGGGGCTTAATATAAATAGACTTTTTTTTTTCCAAAGCACCTCACAACAAAATTACATAGCATTTTTGGAAGGTTCTGGTTATTTTTCCTAAGTATAGAATTTTCCGTGTGCTTCTATTTTCCCTCAAGGTTATCAAAGAAAGAGAATAAAATTTCATTTTCCTCCTGCAATTACGTAGCTGTATTATTTTTGTAATAAGCTTACAAAGAACAAGCTCCCAAAACACAATTCTCGAACTGAAGTTCACCAGGTTGAAACTGATAAATCCTCTTGGCTTCTTACTGGACTTTTTTTTTAAGGTCAGTGTTGATAACAATTCAGAAATTCAATTTCTTCTCAGGTACCAAGTTTCTAAGGCACACCTGGTAGAAATTTGGTGCAGTTCCAACCTGGCGCAAGACTGAAATGGATTGCTGGGAAGACTCAGCACACCCCAGCCCTAGCCCCCACTGGCCTTGTGCCTTAAGCTCTGAAGTCATATAAGATAGGGGTTGGGGACCTTAAAGATGGGGAAACTGAAGAGGGGCCAGCTAATGAGGAAATGAGGGGCTGACGATGATCAAAGGATCCTTCCAAGGGATGGAAAAGAATAAATGGTTTTGGTCAGGTAGAGGGAAAAATATACAAACACAGGAAACAGACCCAGCTGGAACGAATGGCCCTACATCACTTTTTCCCATGAGACCAGAAGGAAAAAGACAAAACTGGTGGGGGTGCAGGTAATTTTGGAAGGCAGAGCAAGAACCCCCTTCTGAGCATCTACTTTCTCAGCTCAGTGGGAGGCCAAGTCAATTTCCAAAGGTGATGGGAGAGGTATTGATATAGAGGGTTTGAAGAGAGAGGAAAAAGTGTGAATGAGCCTCTGAGAGGAAGAGAAGAGCATTGCCAGGGAAACATGATCTTCCCATGCAGATGTGAGCACCTAACTCAGGTAGCAGACCAGAAATTTCTCGTGGCCCAATCAGCAAAATTGTGTTACTGTACTGACTGACAGTGCTTGGCAGCCTAGCAATGGAATAGAGAAGATCAAGAGCCAGACTAACCCTGTGTGAAGGGTGCTTGTTGTGTGGCACTGAGAAGCAAGTTAGGTAAAGGGAGGGGAGATGCTGGCAAAAGAGACACTGTGTCGGGGTAGATTGTGATACAGGTGACTAAATGAAGGGTGAAAATAGAAAGAACTTAGAAGTTTAAAGGAGGTAGAAATCTCAGCAGGAATGGAGAGCAGATGCTGTGGGAGGCACCCAGAGGGGGAGAGAGAGAGAAGGGATGATCCAAGAGTAACCATAGTTCAGGACATCAGAGTGGAGGAAATCCAAGGGAAAATATGGGCATGGCCATGAGAACAGACAGCCAAAATGGAGAGGAGAGGAAGCCTTCTTGAATTATGGAGACCAAGACTCTGAGGAGGCAGAGCAAGGAACAGACCACCCATGAGCAGACTGAAGTCCCTAAGAATGACAGCAGGATGGCAAGGGGAGAAAAGTCTGCCCCGTGCACTGGTAGAATCTTGAGACAATCCAATCCACTTTGAGGGGCAGAGACCCACTCTCTTCCCACCCCCAATTGAAACAAACATTTTTGTAACAAAACTTTCTCCCTTTGATCAACAAACTATATCATAAATTACCTGAAGCCTATAAGCCTTAAACTAAAAGCAGGGGCACACAATTAGATAACAAGGTAGGGAACTCAAATTTAAAAGGAATCACTGAGTTTGAAATGTTACCTCCCAAATATGTCTTAAACCTCCCAGCTTCTCTCAGTCTGCACATCCTCTGGTCCCTGGTCCCTGGTCCAAGCTACCACCATTTTTCCTGCACTCTCACTGACCCTCTTACTCCGCCAGACCCACCCAAAAAATCCTTCTCTGCACTTCAGTGCACTCATTCTTAAAATGCACATCTGGTGCATTCTACATGCCAATGAAACAGGATAAGCACACTAAAAATCAGTTTTAAAAAATGCAGGTCTAGTCATCTCCTACTACATGGGTGGTTCCCAAATACCGCCCCCCACCCCAACCCTGCTGGCATCTTACGAAGAACTCACATAAATG
Source organism: Ailuropoda melanoleuca (assembly GCF_002007445.2). NCBI lineage: Eukaryota > Metazoa > Chordata > Mammalia > Carnivora > Ursidae > Ailuropoda > Ailuropoda melanoleuca. The sequence continues at coordinate 8,261,553 of NC_048223.1, read as the reverse complement.
CAAAAGAATGTGAAATTTCTTGGTTGACTAGGGATGGGAACTTCAGAGACCTCCACTCAGTCAGCCTCCCCTTCATTTGGCCACCCACATCCCCATGAGCCTTTATGCTTATTTTATGTTCACTTGCATGAAACAAAAGACCACATAAGAAGAATGGTTATAACACTTGACACAAAATAGTAGAGGAGGTGCTGTCCTATGAAGGACACACTATGGGGAGCATTTCAGGGGTTTGGGATATAGGCACTGGGTTTGAGGTCTGGCTCCTTCACTTACTGTGTGATCCTCCTAAGTTACCTAATATCTTAGTTCCCATTTTCCACTACAGTTAAATGAAAATAATAATAGCACTTAATAATTGTTAATAACTTACACCTACCAACCCTTGCTAGAACATTCCCAGGCCTCCCTTCCCAGCAGTATCAAAAAGATATTGGCAGCTCTGCTAGCTCTGCAGAATGGAATGTGCACACCATGAAGGACCTGGTTTGGTGGTCCTCCTCCAGCACCCAGTGGTGGTTCAGGGGGCTGACTCTACACTTCTGGACTCTTCAGAGGCCCCAGAAACCCAGAACCACCATGAAAGCAAAAGAAGGAGGGACCCCTGGAGAAACCTTTACCTGATCCTTTTGAGAGGTTTTTTCTTTGACCCTTGCCCCCAAAGCCCAGAGTTGTCAAACCTTGATCACCTCACCCCTGACCCATCCTGGCAGCTAACAGACCCACTCTTGCTCAATGGCTGGATTTACTCTCCTCTCAGCATCCTTCATCTTTCCTATGATTTCATGGCTGGCTATTCCCTTCTGTCTTAGCTCAGGCTGCTATAACAAAATGTCATAGACTGGGTGCCTTTAACAACAGACATCTATTTCACACAGTTCTAAAGACTGGTAAGTCTGAGATCGAGATGCTGGCATATTTGGCTCCTGGTAAGAGCCTTCTTCCTGGCTTGCAGATGGCCATGTGCTTGCTGTGTCTGCACATGGTGGAGAGAACAAGAGCTCTGGTCTCTCTTCCTCTTCTTTTAAGGACACTAATCCCATCATGGGGGCCTTACCCTCATGCCCTCATCTAAACCCAGTTATCCCCAAAGGCCCCACCTCCAAATATCATCACATTGAGATTAAAGCTTCAACATATGAGTTTGGGGGGAACACAAACATTTAGTCCATAATACCTTCCCTTTATCTTCCTTTTCTCCCCAACTCCTCCATGGGGGGATAATAACCTCCACAAAAGAACTCAATTACTAAACGCTGAATTCTCATGAAAGCTAGCAAAAATACACAGAAACAAAAAAAAATGCATCTCATGGAGTGTAAATGTACACTGGGAAGAGCATGAGCTAAAGCTAGAAAACCGGGTTGGAGCCCCGCTCAGCCAGTAGCTTGCCCTGTGTCTTTGGGTAAGTCTTTTGTTGGGTCCCATTGTCTCACTTGTGATAGGACAACAAGAATACTTACCTCCTAGGACTTCTATGAGGATTTAGTAATAAGTTTACATAAAATGCTCAGAATAGTGCCTGGTATATAAGTGTAAGACATATGTTTCCATCATGTTGAGGTTATGAGTGAGCTATGCAAATGTTGGTGAATCAACACAAAAAAGCAAGAAGCAAGTGGCCAAAGTTAGCCCAATCCCTAACTAGAAGAGACACTATCTGGAGAACTGGGTTCAGGAGGCTAAGCTTGCTACCTGTCTTAGTTTGGCTCGTCCCAGAAGGAGACCTAAACCAAGCATTAGAGGATAAATTGTCTATAGGGGGGTGGACGGAACAGGGGTAGGAGAGAGGGCAAGTAGTATGGGAGACAAGGACAACAGGTAAAGGCACGTTATTAAGCCAACTACCACTACCACAATGGAAGGCTATTGCTTAACCCCATAGGGAAACTGAAAAATAACATAAATATATGGCTCAGGATTATCTGGCCAAGGCTCCAGGGGACTGGAAGACTCTTGCCTGAACATTCACCAGCTCATGGTTAAGGGCTGACCCTAGGAGGAAGTTAATTCATAGGCATTTCCAACCAGCTGTGCGCAAGGACAAGGGGATTCCAATGCCCTCAGGGAGAGCATCAACAAAGAGGCAGGCACTGGCTGGCACAGGTGGAAATGGTGAAAGCATCTGAGGAGACAGAGGCAGAGCACCCACTGCAGCTACACCTGTCAAACTTGAATGGGCTTCCTCAGTGGGATCACAATTCTGGGGCAGCTGTCATAAAGTGCAAATGTTGTTCTTAACTATCAGCTCCCACCCTGCCCTTCTACTTCCCTCAAGACCCGTGTGATCGTATTCAGTCAGTTTTCCCACAGAGTGCTCACTCTGCCCCAGCTGTCTGTACTGCTGAGAACACTCAGTGTGAAAGCTCCAGGGGTTTCCATCAGTAAAGGTGAACGTGTGTGCAAAGAAGTCCTTAGCATGGATGCACTGATGCTGCGCCTTGAGTGTTCAATGTCATATTCTTCACAGGGCCAGTGGGGGTGGGGGGTCGGAGAACAGTGCTCAGCAGTAAGAGAAAGGGAGTCATACTTGCTGAGCACCTACTACGTGCCAGCACTGAGCTGGGTCTCCGCACCACACTGAATCTGCAGGCAGCCTGACAAGTGGCAGTGAAGGGATAGATTTTCCCCCGCCCTTGCCAGCCCTGAAGCCAGCCAAAGTGAAGGGTGAAAATGGATTCATCTTGGTGCTGTTTTGACTTGGGTTTGTCTGCTTACAAATGAGGCTGAACAGCGTTTCGTGTTTATTGTTCCCCAGCCTTTTAGCCTGTACATCATTGCCTTCCTCAGCATGCATACACCACTCCTTGCCTGTTTGTAACATTGTTCTCCTGGGAAAGCCGACTTCTGAGCCAAGATGCAGTTTTGAGCAGCCAGCTGTGTTCCAAGCCTGCTTGTGCTCACAAAAGAACCAAATTCAAAGGGCAGAAAAAGAGGTCAAGACAGCAGTTTCTGCAGTGCCTCCAGGATTGATCCCCTGCAACCCCCAACTCTGAACTTGAAGAAGACTAAAGCCAAAGGTTGAGCTGGCTGTGCTGGCTATTCCCCATTTACAACCCCCCTCCCTGCACTCTCTGCCCTGCCCTGTGCCCGGAAGCTGACCCAAGGGACCACACAGCTGTTCCTTCACTCTCCAGTTTCCAGGTGGATCTGGCCAGTGAGAGGCACCGTCATGAAAGAAGAAGGCAGGAGGACAGAGCTGACGGAATTTTTCCATCCCACCCTGCATTGGTTCCCTAGGGCTGCCATAACAAACTACCACAGACTGGAATGGCTTAAAACAACAAAAATGTATACTGTCACAGTTCTGGAAGATGGAAACCCAAATCAAGGTGTCAGTGGGTTGATTCCCACTGGAGGCTCTACAGGAGAACCTGTTCCATGCTTCTCTCCTACTGCTGGCGGTCCCTGCCATCCTTGGCTTGTAGACACATCCTATCTCTGTCTCCATCTTCATGTGGCGTTATCCTCTCTGGGTCTCACTCCGTGTTTCCTCTTCTTTTTTTTTCAATATTTTATTTATTTGAGAGAGAGAGAGAGAGAGCACAAGCAGCAGGGAGGGGTAGAGGGAGAGGGAGAAGCAGACTTCCTGCTAAGCAGGGAGTCCAATGCGGGGCTCGATTCCAGAACCCTGAGCTCGTGACCTGAGTTGAAGGCAGACACTTCACCAGCTAAGCCTTGCAGGCACCTCTGTGTCTCCTCGTTTTATAAGGACACTAGACATACTGGATTAAGGCTTACCCTAATGATCTCATCTTGATTACATCTTTAGAGGCCCTATTTCCAAATAAGGTCACATTTACAGGTGCTAGGGGTTAGGACTTCAACATATCTTTTGGGGGGGCACAATTCAACCCATAACATACCCCCCACCTGGCCACTGCTCTGGCTGTGGCTGGTTCCTCTTAGCCATCATATCTGTCCAGCAGGCTGTCTTTCACAAGTACACTATTCCTCCCCTACTCCTTCGGGGCACAGTGCTGGTATCCAGAAGCCTTGCCATCTTTTGTCCTTACCCTGCCACACCTCTGTCTGTAGGCCCTTCATTAAACCTTAGAGTTGCACTCTAAGGGCACACAACCAAATTGTGAAGTTGAAAAAATCCAAAGAGGGCATCACAGGAACCATTTGGGCAGGCTGACCTGTGCCACTGGTGTGTGACAGGTACCAAGACAAGTGTGACATATTAAAGAAGTGTATGAGAGACTTGGCTTGAAGCAGCCAGGAGGCAGATTGCCCTCCACCAACAGTGGAGCAAATGTGTGTTGTATTTTACCTGCTGGGCTTTATTATGGAAGCTGAATGGGTCATTTTGAAAAGACCAAAACCGCTTTCTATCTCAGGACAAGGCAACCTCCGTGGGCAAAAACTTTCAGGTAAGTTTTCCTATCCCTTACCTTCCATCCAACTCAGGAGGAGCAAGAGGCAATCTGGGGAGGAGGGTAAGGGTGGTTAGAAGAGTAATTTAGGGAAAAAGAGATGCTGACTGTAGATGCTGGCTGTACCCCTACTCCACACCCCCCAACAAGGTTCCCATCCTGAAGCAGGCTCAAAGCTGAAGAAGTCTAACCTGGAAGAAAGTTCTGAATTTTGGTTACTGCTCTGGAATGAACGTTGTAATTATTAAGATGAGACTGTTCTTGTGATTGAATGTCAACAAAGGCTGTTTGTCACTAACAGTGACAAGAAAAGCTATGGACTTCATAGCAATTTCATCAAAGGCACAGGGAACTATGGTTCACAGAGCAGGTCTGATGGGACAGTGGCAGAAAAGAATATGTAAATACTTGTCTCCTGCCAGCATCCTAATTGGGTTCCACCCATTCTGTGTGCTTGACAGAAGGAGCTCGAACTAGGGATAAGAATATATGCACATATCAGGGGCGCCTGGGTGGCACAGCGGTTGGGCGTCTGCCTTCAGCTCAGGGCGTGATCCCGGCGTTGTGGGATCGAGCCCCACGTCAGGCTCCTCAGCTATGAGCCTGCTTCTTCCTCTCCCACTCTCCCTGCTTGTGTTCCCTCTCTCGCTGGCTGTCTCTATCTCTGTCTAATAAATAAATAAAAAATCTTAAAAAAAAAAAAGAATATATGCACATATCAGATAAAACCAGAAAAAAAAGGAAGTGTAAATACAACAGAAAGATGAATCAGAGACAGTATACATAAATATGGGGTTCACAGGGTCAAACACTGGTAAAAAATTGGACTGCAAATATGTCTCTGAGTTTCCTGGCAGCCAAAGCAAGACAATCAATTACAAAATTGAATCTGTCCACAAAAAATAAAGCATAGTAGTTTTCCAGATGAAACAATGCTTTTCTCGTACTCAAGCCTTAAATTTTTCACGTGGCTCTTCAAACAAGGTCCACTGATTTAGTGGACAATATCCTCACCAACAAGCTACGATAAATACCCTGGAGGATTTCACCCATCCTTTTCTTACATCATCCATCAAAGGAAGCCTCTTAAGAGCAAGGCAGAAAAAGCATGTTAGTAGGATGTCAACACAATTCAATGCAAGTAGATAGCTCCCCATGATCTGACTTACTAGGTTTTTACTGTTTGGGTTGTAGCAGCCATTAGAACAGTGCACACCTGATGAATTTCATGGCAGGAAAGGGGAACAAAAGGAACAGATAAAGGGGCCCATGCAAGCAGCGGGGTCACCATTTTTCACCCTCCACCTTCCCTCATGCCCAGGAAGGAAAATGCATCCATCACTTAGAGTGAACACTGGCACAAATGGCCTAACTTGTTCAGTCAAGTGAAGCAAAATCTCAGGCTTTCGAGGGTACCCAGAAGGTACTATATATAAGAAGTCTATTTTCTTTTTGAGGCAAAATTTTTAGTTCTTTTCTACGTTTTGATTCACAAAACACAATTAGGAGCTCACTCGTGTTAATTCTGGCTACAACCGAACGCTGAAGCTGAATGGTGTCAGCAAATGGAATGATATCACACCAAGATTAAATATGTGTGGCCTAAAAGACTATGTTTCAAAAGTATAGAGTAATTCTAACAAGGAATTGATTTGGACGTAGAAGTATACTATTATTCAAATAACTTTCAAACATAACGGAGCTTAAAGAAAAACGCCATTTTCTACCTCAGCAGAGCATGTAATGGTTTGTCGCTGCACGTAAAGTTTAATTTGTACAAAAGCTCAATATGTCTTCCGTCTGTGAGCCCCATGCTGGGTAATGTGGACCTCCCCTCTCCTCTCTCTGCCTATGAAGTTTTAGGAATGAATGACAGAGTAGGAGAAAGTATGTCACCAGGAGGGCTGCTCCCAATTCACTTCAACTAAAAGAGAGATGAAAGGTGGTCTTTGGGAGGAAATCTCCAACCCCATGGGCATTGCTGCAGTCAGGAACCATGTGAGAGTCAGCTAGACAGAGAGGGGGCAGCGGGGTACAAGTCAGCAGGAGGGCACATGAGGGCATCCAGGCTGAGAGACAACAGAGCCCTGAGGGCACAAGGCTTCCAGGACTCCAAGGCTCCATGAGGGTGGAGGGGCCTGGAGCACCCCAGGGCCAACAAATGGGGCTGCAAGGATGGGCAGTGGTCAGATCTCAAAGGGTTCTCTTTTTGTGCCCTGCAAAACAGTTAGGTTTTCTTTCTCCTGAAGGTGACCAGAGACAGACCCAGGGAAGGGTTTTGAGCAGAGAAGTGATACTGTCAGAAAGTCTAACCAAGCATGTCCCCAGACAGAGCCCAACATCTAAAATACCAGCTGTGTCCCACACTCCAGCACGTCATCCTTGTCCATTTGGTCACTTGTTTCCATTTATCTCAGGTGTATAATTTCTCTGCAGGGGAGTGTCAGCTCCCAGTAGCAGGAGCCAGGTGTTTATCTGTGTTCCCAGAGGTCCTGGCCCCACAGCTCACACTCCTTTGGTGTTGAGTTCTCTCTCCTTGCACATATGGCCTTGGGTTACCCTCCACCCTCACTCCAGGATTAGTGTAGTCTATTCCCTTCTCTAGTTCCAATAGTAAGCTGGAACTTTCTCAGGAAGCAAATGCCTTTGCTGTAATTAGGAAAAGGCATCCCTTCCTCCAGCACCCCTTCCCTGGTTGCATGCAGCCAGGGCAAGGGCTTGGGTAACAGGACACAGGCAGGTGCTATTGGAGGAACACAGATGCATGACCATACCCAGCAGCCTGCTTCTCTAGGCCAGGTACAGTATCACACCAAGCCAAAGACACACACAAATATTTGATGAATGACTGTTCAAAATCCTTAAAGCCAATATACATGGGATGATCTTAGGGGAAAAAAATAAATCTTCTCTGCTTTGTTAGTGGTTTGAATGTGTGTGTTTATATGTACATTTAGTCTAGAAGGATACAGAGCTGTTATTAGAGGTTATCCTGGGGAAGAGAGACTGGAAGGAAGGGAGTTTTATTTTATTTTGTTGGGTTTTTTATAAGAAGCATATGCAATTTTTATAATGCAATTTTTAACTTTAAAAAAAATCCCTCAAAGCTAAAGTCAGGCCCCAACTCCTGCAGGAAACCTCTTTCAACTGCCAGATCTGTTGTCCCGTCCTATGTCTGAACACCCCTTAAGCAGAGTGGACACCCCCAGCCAAGTACATTACCGTGTGTAGTCTGTACTCCGATGCTCCTTGTTCATCTGCACCTGAACAGAAGGGTGAATGAGATTTTCCTGCTCAGCTCAGAATCACAGCACCATGGCTGAGGGTCTTTGGTATTAAGTGCCTTTAATTATGAACAAAGCACTAAGGTGTTTGTTAAGAAACAACCTAATAGTCCCATAACCCAGATCCCACCACTCCACCAAGGAGGGAGTTACTGGGGGAGATGGCTATGAAGAGGGAGGGGGCATTCTGGTCCAACCCAGGCCAGGTGAAAAGGGATCATGGGGCACCACTCAGAAAGGTAGGGATACCACCAAAAGGGAGCCTGACCACCCCTCTCCAGCCAGATGCCTGCCACGAGGCTGCTCAGCACAGAATATGGGGAGAACATTCTTGGGAAGCCTGGCTACGAGTTGCCTGGACCTTGGGAGAGAGGGGCAACATTCTCCTGGTGTCACCTGGAGAACTCTACCAATGGAAGGCTACCCAGATCAGCCCACGGCAGCCCCACGAAGTGAGAGAGCCACACAGTTTGGAGCTCCCAGAGGCCGAGCCACTGCCATGGGAGGAAATCGACTGGCACCCCCAGGGGGTGAATCATCAGGACAAGGGGCCCCAGCAGGAAGAGCCTGTGTGAAGGGCAGGAATGTCACAAGAGGTCAGGGACCTGGGCAGTGAAGAGCCCCTCCTGAGGGGCTTCTGAAAAGCCCACACATTTACCTGCAAGAGAGCTAGTATGTCCCTGCCTGTCTATAGCCAAAAGGGAACAAAGCAGAGCCCATTAAGCAAGAAGGCTTTGGCCCTTTTCTTTAATTCTCCTTCCTCCTGCCCACTCAAAAAAAAGCTGAAGCGTGAGTCATAGGCCACAGCTGAGCTGGGGGTGGGAGAAACTTTGGATGGGAGAAAGGCTGAGAGGGACTTGCAGCCACCTGAATGTGAGTCTTGTCAAGATGACCCTTCCTATAGTTAAAGGGACCACAGAATTATGGGGTCTGCAGAGCTACTCTCAAGAGGTGGGAAAGGGAAATACAACAGAGCATGGTTGAAGGCTGTGGTTGGAAAAAAATAAATTTTTGTTTTGTGTCCCAGAGAGTTCAGACTGAGACTCCGGTTAAGATGAGTATCCCCAACAAGATATTCTGTTTTGGTGAAAGAGGATTACGTAGCTTTCTCTCTGGCATCACCTTGTCCAGCATGGGGAGCCCAAGAAATGCCTAAGAAATCTGTGTTGATCAGGGGGTGGGGATAGGATTCAGCAGAACTCACAACCCAGAGAGCCTCCTCCAGCCCCAATTTGGATACCTGGACCTCAGCTGAACAATATGTAACAATTAATTAGAAGACCCTGCGGAGCCTTTACCCAGGTGCTGTGCATCTCAACTCTCCTGGAGCGAAATGAAATATGTGACTTTTTCCAACCTACCTACCCCCCAAACATTCCTTTCATTAGAATCCTTAATAAGTTCTCAAGAAAGAGCTGAGGAAGTTTAGAAAATACGACCCTAAGCATCACTGACCCGGCATCTGCCAGAGACAGCTTTTCCCGGTCCCCAGCTGTGGGGCCCTCCTCCTGTTCATTCATTTATTGCAGAAACACTAGCGTGTGTACTCTGCAGCAATGTGCTACGGGCTGGAGATACAGCAGAGGACAAGGCAGACGCTGCTGTTTTCCTTCTGGAGCATATGCCCTAGTGAGCGAGGACGACAGTGCACAGGAACGATGAATGGGAATGAAGACATAAGCAATGAGGACAGCCGGGAGCCATGGAACCCCTAACAGGATGGCTTGATCCCATCGGGGATGTCAGAGAAGATGTCCCTGAAGAAGGGACCTTCAAACTGAGAACTGGAGAAAGAATATAAAGTAGTGGAGAAGAGAGGGAACCAGAGGGAATTCCAGGTTGAAAAAACAGCACGCACAAGAGGCAGGAAAAAGCTTGGCTATATTCCAGACCCATGTTTCAATGCCCAAACCCAGCGGCACCAGACACGCTGGAGGAAAAAAAAAAAAAAGCGTACAGAAGGAAAACTGCACTTTAGAATTTTCTTAAAAGCTGAAATGTACATCATTTTACAGGAACTACTAACATTTTCCACATTCCTTTTCCATGCAGAGTCTGCTGACTTTAAATGACTTCCCGGCACCCTCCCTGCCAGTGGGGGCGTCTTATATCTCCTCAGGTGAAGAGGCATTGATGGATGTGCCACAGTTTTCCTTTATTAAATGTCCCAATCTATCATCATGCGTTTTATAAATTAGTATTCTTAAATTCCCATTGTACATAAGTGTCTTTTGATTTATATAATACAGTTCCGATATATGGGTCATAGCAGTAATTTATAGCTCAGATAACTAATTCGTCGACCCAGCACCAAAATGTGTAAGTCACCTAGCACTTTTCTCAGTGACATAGATGGGTCCTAAATGATTTGGGTGATTTATATTGGCAGGGGACTAATTCAGGGCATGAAACCATGGAAAGCCCCAGCTTTCGATCACTCTGAGGATTACTTTTCTCAAAGGCCCCAAGAGGAAGGTGGTCAAATGCCCACAAACCCACACACTTTAGGAATTTACCCTAAAGGAAATAAATTGTCTAGAAGAAAGAAATGGCTATGAGCACGCCTCTTGTAGTGCAATTCAGAATGGCAAAATGTTGGAAATAATATAGATGTCCTGTAATAAAAAATAATTTTGTGAAGTATGAGTCTCCAACTAAATGTATGTAATGTTAGGCAGCAAATAAAAATGTTTTCCAGGGGTGCCTGGGTGGCTCAGTCAGTTAAGCATCTGCCTTTGGCTCAGGTCATGATCTCAGGGTCCTGGGATCAAGTCCTGCATCAGGCTCCCCACTCAGCATGGAGTCTGCTTCTCCCTCTCACTCTCGCTCTGCGCCTCCTGCCCTCTCGTGTGTGTGTGTGCTCTCTTGCTCTCTCTCAAATAAATAAAAATCTTTAAAAAAAAATGCTTTCCAGAACTCAGTTATTCTCACCCAGGGTTAATTTTGCCTTCCAGAGAATATTTGGCAATGTCTGGAGTCATTTATGATTGTCACAACTCAGGGTTTGGGGTCTGCTGGAATCCAGTTAGTAGAGGTCAGGAGTGTCGCTAAATATCTTACAGTGTGCAGGACAGCTCCCCACAACAAACAACGATCCAGCACAAAATGTCAATAATGCTAAGGTTGACAAATCCTGTCTTAATTACAAGCGACATAAACAAGGTGTTTTACTGATATGAGAGGACAACGAGAACACAAAATTATATCCATGCTATAACTTCAGCTATAAAAATTACATATGCAGATGCACCAGGACCACAGAAGAACAAGATAAAGAGAAAGCAGATGTATTGTTAGGATGGTGAAACTATGCGCAATTCTTCAAAACTTATTTTATTTTTGCAAATCAATTTTTTAAGAATTAAAAATGGAAAAATACTTTATGGCAAATGAATGATAGTAGAGAGGAAGGAGATAGATGAGAGCTGAAAGGAAGAGAGATAAAAAATACAGAACCCAAATACAAAACAGCTGATTTAGGCAAATAGTTTACCGACCTGACTAAATTCAGAGTCCTTTGTAAGATGTCTAAACCAAAATGCAGCCCCTCACTAAGAAAAGACCCTTTTAATTTGTGATAATGCTCCTTATGTGATATTAATAGAGCCACATCAGTTTTCTTACGCTTAGTGTTTGCAGGGCATATGTTTTTCTTCCTTTTACATCCACCTCCTTGTGTCTTTGTATTTCAAGTATGTCTCTCTTAAACAGCATAAGTTTGGGTCTTACTTTCCTATCCAGCCTAAGACTCTCTGTCTTTTGAACAGAATGTTTAATCCATTTATATCTAATGTGATTCTTATTTTCTACTTATCTAACATGTTCTCTCTTCCTTTGCTCTTCCTTTGAGTTAATCAAACATTTTTTAGTTCTACATTGTGTCCTCCATTGACTATTTAGCTACAACTCATTTTGTTTATGTTTTATGGTTGCTGTCATAATTAAAATATGCACCTTTAACATAGTCTGTAATTAATATTATACACTTCCTTTATTTTGTTTTTTATAATAATATTTTTATTATATTATGTTAGTCACCATACAGTACATCCCTAGATTTTGATGTAATGTTCCATGATTCATTACTTGCGTATAACACCCAGTGCACCATGCAATACGTGCCCTCCTTACTACCCATCACCAACCTATACCACTTCCCACCCCCGCTCCCCTCTGAAGCCCTAAGTTTGTTTCCCAGAGTCCATAGTCGCTCATGGTTCATTTCCGCTTCTTTTTACCCCCCCTTTCTTCTTCCCTTTCTTCTCCTACTGATCTTCCTACTTATGTTCCATAAATGAGTGAAACCATATGATAATTCCTTCTCTTCCGGACATATTTTGCTTAGCATTATCTCCTCCAGTCCCGTCCATGTTGCTGCAAATGTTGAGATATCGTTCTTTTTGATGGCTGAGTAATATTCCATTGTATATATGGACCACGACTTCTTAATCCAGTCATCTGTTGAAGGGCATCTCGGCTCCTTCCACGATTTAGCTGTTGTGGACAATGCTGCTATGAACATTGGGGTGCATATCGCCCTTCTCTTCACTACGTCTGTATCTTTGGGGTAAATATCCAGTAGTGCAATTGCTGGATCATAGGGTAGCTCAATTTTTAACTTTTTAAAGGACCTCCACACTGTTTTCCAGAGTGGCTGTACCAACTTGCATTCCCACCAACAATGGAGGAGGGATGCCCTTTCTCCACATCCTCTCCAACATTTGTTGCTTCCTGCCTGGTCAGTTTTTGCCATTCTAACTGGCATAAGGTGGTATCTCAGTGTGGTTTTGATTTGAATTTCCCTGATGGCTAATGATTTTGAACATTTTTTCATGTGTCTGTTAGCCATTTGTATGTCTTCATTGGAAAAGTGTCTGTTCATATCTTCTGCCCATTTTATGATTTGTTTGTTTCTCATGTATTGAGTTCAAGAAGTTCTTTGTAGATCTTGAATACCAGTCTTTTATCTGTAGTGTCATTCGCAAATATCTTCTCCCATTCTGTGGGCTGACTCTTAGTTTTTTTGACTGCTTTCTTGGCTGTGAAGAAGCTTTTTATTTTGATGAAGTCCCACAAGTTCATTTTGTCTTTTGTTTCTCTTGCCTTTGGAGATGTGTCATGAAAAAAGTTGCTGTGGCCGATGTCAAAGAGGTTGCTGCCTATGTTCTCCTCTAGGATTTTGATGGATTCCTGTCTCACATTGAGGTCTTTCATCCATTTGGAGTTTATTTTTGTGTATGGTGTGAGAGAGTGGTCAAGTTTCATTCTTTTGCATGTAGCTGTCCAATTTTCCCAGCACCATTTATTGAAGAGACTGTCTTTTTTCCACCGGATGTTTTTTCCTGCTTTATCAAAGATTAGTTGCCCAAAGAGCCGAGGGTCCATTTCTGGGTTCTCTATTCTGTTCCATTGGTCGATGTGTCTGTTTTTGTGCCAGTACCATGCTGTCTTTGTGATCACAGCTTTGTAGTACAGCTCGAAATCCGGCATTGTGATGCCCCCAGCTTTGTTTTTCCTTTTCAACAGTTCCTTGGAGATTCGGGGCCTTTTCTGGTTCTTTTCTGGTTTAAGGGCTGTTTGTTCCAGTTCTTTGAAAAATGTCATTGGTATTTTGATTGGGACGGCATTGAAAGTGTAGATTGCTCTGGGTAGCATAGACATTTTAACTATGTTAATTCTTCCAATCCATGAGCATGGAATATTTTTCCATCTTTTTATGTCTTCCTCAATATCTTTCAAAAGTGATCTATAGTTTCTAGGATATAGGTCCTTTACGTCTCTGGTTAAGTTAATTCCAAGGTAACGCATGGTTTTTGGTGTTATTGTAAATGGGATGGATTCCCTAATTTCTCTTTCTTCAGTCTCGTTATTCGTGTATAGAAATGCAACTGATTTCTGGGCATTGATTTTGTATCCTGCCACCTTACTGAATTGTTCTATAACTTCTANGAGCGTCTGCCATTGGCTCAGGGCGTGATCCCGGCCTTATGGGATCGAGCCCCACATCAGGCTCTTCCGCTATGAGCCTGCTTCTTCCTCTCCCACTCCCCCTGCTTGTGTTCCCTCTCTCNTGGTGTTATTGTAAATGGGATGGATTCCCTAATTTCTCTTTCTTCAGTCTCGTTATTCGTGTATAGAAATGCAACTGATTTCTGGGCATTGATTTTGTATCCTGCCACCTTACTGAATTGTTCTATAACTTCGCTAGTATTTTGGGGGTGGATTCTTTTGGGTTTTCCATATAGAGCATAATGTCATCTGCAAAGAGACAGTTTGACTTCTTCTTTGCTGATTTGGATACCTTTCATCCCTTTTAGTTGTCTGATTGCTGTTGCAAGGACTTCTAGTGCTATGTTGAATAATAATGGCAAGAGTGGGCATCCTTGTCGTGTTCCTGATCTCAAGGGAAAGGCTTCCAGGTTTTCCCCATTGAGAATGATATTTGCTGTAGGCTTTTCATAGATGGTTTTTATGAGATTGAGAAATGTACCCTCTATTCCTACACTCTGAAGGGTTTTAATCAGGAAAGGATGCTGTATTTTGTCAAATGCTTTTTCTGCATCAATTGAGAGGATCATATGGTTCTTGAGTCTTTTCTTGTTGATATGATGTATCACATTGATTGATTTGCGAGTGTTGAACCATGCTTGCATCNGGATCTGTCACACTGATCAATTTGCAAATGTTGAACCACCCTTGCATCCCAGGGATGAATCCCACTTGGTCATGATGGATAATCCTTTTAATGTACTGTTGGATTCTATTAGC
>NC_048223.1:8232251-8246601 GCF_002007445.2 Ailuropoda melanoleuca | reverse complement strand
CTACCTAGGATCTTGTTGAGAATTTTGGCGTCCATATTGATCAGGGATATCGGTCTGTAATTCCCCTTTTTGAGGGGGTCTTTGCCTGGTTTGGGGATCAAGGTAATACTGGCCTCATAGAATGAATTTGGTAGTTTTCCTTCTGTTTCCATTTTTTGAAATAGCTTCAGGAGAATAGGTATTATTTCTTCTTTGAACGTTTGGTAGAATTCCCCGGGGAATCTGTCAGGCCCTGGAGTCTTGTTTTTCAGGAAGTTTTTGATAACTGCTTCAATCTCTTTTTTTTTTAAGATTTTTATTTATTTATTTGACAGAGATAGAGACAGCAGCGAGAGAGGGAACACAAGCAGGGGGAGTGGGAGAGGAAGAAGCAGGCTCATAGCAGAAGAGCCTGATGTGGGGCTGGATCCCATAACGCCGGGATCACGCCCTGAGCCGAAGGCAGACGCTTAACCGCTGTGCCACCCAGGCGCCCCTGCTTCAATCTCTTCATAATTAATTGCTCTGTTTAAAAAATCAATTTCTTCCTGTTTCAGTCTTGGTAGTTTATTGGTTTCCAAGAAGGCATCCATTTCTTCCAGATTATTTAATTTATTGGCATAAAGCTGTTGATAAAAGTTTCTAATGATCCTTCCTATTTCATTGGTGTTGGTTGTGACCTCTCCCTTTTCTTTCATAATTTTGTTAATTTGGGTCCTTTCTCTAGTCTTTTGAATAAGCCTTGCCAGTGGTTTGTCTATTTTATTTATTCTTTCAAAGAATCAGCTTCTAGTTCTGTTGATCTGATCTACTGTGCTTCTGGTTTCTAATTCATTGATCTCTGCTCTGATCTTGATCAACTGCTTTCTCGTGCATGGATTAGGCCTATTCTTCTGTTCCTGTTCCAGCTTCTTGAGGTGAAAATATAAAAACTGCATTTTAGGTTTTTCTATTCTTTTGAGTGAGGCTTGGATGGCTATGTATTTTCCCCTTAGGACTGCCTTTGCAGTGTCCCATAGGTTTTGGACCATTGTGTTTTCATTCTCATTGTCTCCATAAATTGTTTAAATTGATTTTTGATTTCCTGGTTTACTGAATCATTCTTGGGCAAGATGGTTCTTAGTTTCCAAGTGTTTGAGTCTTCCAAATTTTTCCTTGTGATTGAGTTCCAATTTCAAAGCATTGTGGTCTGAAAATATGCAGGAAATAATCTCAATCTTTTGGTATTGGTTGAGACCTGTTTTATGACCCAGCATATCTATTCTGGAGAACGTTCCATGTGCATTCAAATAGCATGAGTATTCTTTTGCTCTGGAGTGCAGTGTTCTATATATATCTATAAAGTCCATCTGGTCTAGTATGGCATTCAAAGCTCTTGTTTCTTTGTTGATTTTCTGCTTAGGTGATCTGTCTATTGCTGATAGTGAAGTGTTGAGGTCCCCTACTATTAATGTATTTTTATCTATATGTTTCTTTATTCTGGTTAAGAGTTGGCTTGTGTATCTTGCTGCTCCCCTGTTGGGGGCATATATATTTATAATTGTCATATCCACTTGTTGGATACATCTTTAAGAATAATATAGTGTCCCTCTGCATCTCTAACTACAGTCTTTAGTTTAAAATCCAATGTCTGATATGAGAATTGCTACCCCAACTTTCTTTTGAGATCCATTGGCATGAAAAATGGTTTTCCATCCCTTCACTTTCAGTCTGGATGTATCTTTAGGTTCAAAATGAGTCTCTTGTAGACAGCAAATGGATGGGTCATGTCTTTTTATCCAATCTGCCACCCTGTGGCATTTTATGGGAGCATTTAGGCCATTCCCATTGAGAGTGATTATTGAGAAATATGATTTTAATGATGGCATGTTGCCTGTGAAGTCTTTGTTTCTATAGATTGTAAATTTCTGTTCTGTATCATTCTTGGGGCCTTTTTACTTTTTAGGACCCCCACTTAATATCTCCTGTAGGGCTGGTTTCGTGGTTACGAAATTGGTCAATGATTGGCGATTCTGGAAGGTCCTTATCTCTCCATCAAATTCTGAATGACAGCCTTGCTGGATAAAGGATCCTTGGCTGCATGTTTTCCTCTGAAAGAGCTTTAAAAATACCCCCCCAACCCTCTCTCTCACTCCAGGTCTGCATAGACAGGTCTGACGTAATCCTAATATCTTTGCCTTTGTACGTGAGAAATTTCCTTGCCCTGGCCGCTTTCAATACTGTATACTTGGATCTAATATTTGCAAATTGCACTATGACGTGACGTGGTGTAGGTTTGTCATGGTTGAATTTGGGAGGGGTCCTCTCTGCCTCTTGGATACGAATGCTTGTTTCTTTTGCTAGATTGGGGAAGTTTTCAGCTACAATTTGTTCAAATAGCTCTTCTAAACCTCTCTCTTTCTCCACCCCCTCAGGGATGCCGATGATTCTGACATTGGAGCGTTTCTTTGGGTGTGTAATCTCCCGTAACCTACATTCTTGAGGTTGGATTTTTTTGAGCCAAGTTTCTGTTTTAGCTTTCTCTTCTACCATCCCATCCTCCAATTCACTAATTCGACATCCATCAGTTCTGTGCCAGAGGCCACAGACTCATTATCTTGACTTTGCTGGGGGGGATTTCTCCTTCTTGTCATTCTGATGAGGAGACATTTCTGCCCTTAGAGATTCTATATTCTCGTTAATATTTTTGTTAATATTTTTTTCAAGTCTACACATCATCTTGACCACTGTTACTCTGAACTCCATTTCTGATAATTTGGTTATGTCCACATCCATCAGTTCTGTGCCAGAGGCCACAGACTCATTATCTTGACTTTGCTGGGGGGGATTTCTCCTTCTTGTCATTCTGATGAGGAGAGGTTGTGGGGTTGCCCAGAGCCCAAATTATTGACCGGGACCCAGGCAGTGTGCTCTTGTTTTATAGGGACCTTAGTGATGTGGGCTTCTTGATTTTTCAGCCTGGCTTCTGGGGGAGGGGCCTGTCACGCCAATACTCAGGCAACCCTGTTTGGGTAGAGTCTCTCTGTCCCCTGCGAAGGGGCATGGGGATTGGCACAATGTGAGCTGGTATTTCCATGCTTTTGTTTTCTGGCAACTTTCCCTGGCGGTTTTCTGTGACTCTTCTGAGAGTCAGAGCAGCAGTGGCCGTATCCTAGCCTCTGTCTCAGAATAGAGAGATCGTAGTCCGCTCTCCACTGAGCTCTTCTGGCCCCTTTAACTCTGTTTCTGTTGGTGCTGCTAAAAGCCCTGCAGCTGGTGTCCCAGCCCTCACTTCCAGGTCCAGCATGTCTCTGTCCTTTGTGCTTCTAACACCGCCAACCGCCAGCCGCCCCCGCACGTTCCCGAGCTCCCTGTGGTTCGCGCGCACTATGGAGCACAGTTTTTCAGTCTGGTCACGAGTGCGCTCCTGATCTCCCGGTCTCAGTCCAGTTCCAGTGAGCGCACCGGAGCGCTGGTTTTCAGTTTGGATGTGCACGCGTTCCCAGGCTCACGGTCTCAGTCTGTTCTCTCGTGGGTGCCCGTTGGGGAGTCCCGCCGCTCCCCAGTGCAGGTGGCTACTGCTTCCAGGCGCCCAAGCGTGGAGGCTCCCTCCCCTTTCCATTTTTCTTCTAATATCTGTGCGCGAATTCACGGCTCCCCGCTTCCTACCTCAATATTCAGTGCTGGAGATGTTCATTTGTAGAGATCCAGATGTACCTTCCTGCATCTCAGGCTGATTCCGTGGGTTTTCCAGATGGACTGGTACCTATCCAGCTCTGCTCAGGGGACCAGCTGAAAAAGGGGACCCCTACTCGTCTGCCATCTTAACTCCTCCCCTCTAGAAAAGCTGACCATTTTTATGTGATTTTTGTTTGTATCCCATTTATTGTTCCTCTATTCCTCCTGTCTTATTTTGTTTTAGATTAACTGAATAACTTTTAGAATTTTTCTTTGACCTTTTACGTATGTCTCTCTGCATTATATTTTTTAGTGGATGCTGTAGGGATTACAATATACACCCTTAATTTTTTACATTCTACTTAGAGTTAACATTGTGCCATTTCATGTAAAATGTACAAACTTTAGGGGAACTTGAGTGGCTCAGTCAGTTAAGCATCCAACTCTTGATTTTGGCTCAGGTCATGATCTCAGGGTCCTACGATCAAGCCCCATGTCAGGCTCCACACTCAGTGGGGAGTCTGCTTCAAGATTCTCTCTCTCCCTCTGCCCCTCCCCCCATCAAATAAATAAATATTTTTTAAAATGTACAAACTTTGCAACAATACATGTCCCTTTACTTACTGTAGTAGGCAGATTTTAAAGATGTCCCCCCAAGATTCCCATCCCTCAGTTGTTGAATCAAAAACTAATACAGGTATTGCCATGAGATTTTACAGATGTCACTGAAGTTCCAAGTCAGTTCACTTTAAGATATAGAGAGAAGATATTTGCAAATGACACTACAGATAAAAGGTTGGTATCCAAGATCTACAAAGAACTTCTCAAACTCAATACACAAGAAACAAATAATCAAAAAAAAATGGGCAGAAGATATAAACAGACACTTTTCCAATGAAGACATACAAATGGCTAACAGAAACATGAAAAAATGTTCAAAATCATTAGCCATCAGGGAAATTCAAATCAAAACCACACTGAGATACCACCTTATGCCAGTCAGAATGGCAAAAACTGACAAGGCAGGAAGCAACAAATGTTGGGAAGGATGTGGAGAAAGGGGATCCCTCTTACATTTTGGTGGGAATGCAAATTGGTACAGCCACTCTGGAAAACAGTGTGGAGATCCCTTAAAAAGCCAAAAATTGAGCTACCCTATGATCCAGCAATTGCACTGGGTATTTACCCCAAAGATACAGAGGTAGTGAAGAGAAGGGCCATATGCACCCCAATGTTCATAGCAGCATTGTCCACAATAGCTAAGTCGTGGAAGGAGCCGAGATGCGCTTCAACAGATGACAGGATTAAGAAGATGTGGTCCATATATACAATGGAATACTACCCAGCCATCAGAAAGAACAATTACCCAACATTTGCAGCAACATGGACGGGACTGGAGGAGATTATGCTAAGTGAATGAAATAACTCAAGTAGAGAAAGATAATTATCATATGCTTTCACTCATTTATGGAACATAAGAAATAGCACGAAGATCAGTAGGAGAAGGAAGGGAAGAATGAAGAGGGGTAAACAGAAGGGAGAATGAACCATGAGAGACTGTGGACTCTGGGAAACAAACTGAGGGCTTCAGAGGGGAAGGTGGTGGGGGACTGGGATAGGCCGGTGATGGGTATTAAGGAGGGCACATATTGCATGGTGCGCTGGGTGTTATACGCAAATAATGAATCATGGAACATTACATCAAAAACTAAGGATATACTGTATGGTGACTAACATAAAATAATAAAAAATTATTATAAAAAAAGAAAAGAAAGAAAAGGAAATCTCTGACAATACAATTTTGACACAAAAAAAGTGAAATAAAAACTAAGGCATTACCATTGTCAAGAAGGTACAAAAATTTGTAAAATAAAAATAGAAAATTCAAAAAAGATATAGACATTAGCCATGTGGGCTTGACCCACTCAGATGAGACTTTTAAAAGCAGAGTGTGTTCTCTGGGAACAGAGGAGAAAGAAAGAAATATGTTAGTAGAGAGGGGCATTTGAAGTGTCATTGCTAGTTTTAATATGGAGAGGGACATGTACTAAGGAATGTGGACAGCCTTTAGGAACTGACAGCTAACAGGGGTGCCTGGGTGGCTCAGGGAGTTAAGCATCTGCCTTCAGCTCAGGTCATGTTCTCTGAGTCCTGGGATCAGGCTCCTCATTGGGCTCTCTGCTCACCAGGGAGTCTGCTTCTCCCTCTCACTCTCCCTCTGTGCCTCGCTCTCTCTCTCTCAAATAAGTAAATAAAATCCTAAAAAAACAAAAACAAAAACAAACAAAAAAACGAAAACTGACAGCCAGCAAAGAAACCGGAACTTAAGCCTACAACTGCAAGAAACTGAATTTCACCAACAAACTGAATGAGCTTGGAAGTGGATTCTTCTCTAGAGCCCCCAAATATAAGCCCAGCCGAACCAACACCTGGATTTTAGCCTTGTGAGACTCCAGAGCAGAGAATCCAGCTCAGCCATGATGGATTTCTGACCTACAAAACTGTGAGCTAAAAACTTTAGTTGCTTTAAGTCACTGCATTTGTAATAATTTATTATACAGCAATGGAAAACTGATACGCCCATCTTCCACCCTTTTTCTGATAGTTTTCATACATATTACATTGACATATATTATAAACCCCACAAGACAATGTTATAATTTTTACTTTAAACTGTGATAACTGGGTGCCTAGGTGGCTCAGTCAGTTAAGTGTCTGCCTTCGGCTCCAGTCATGATCCCAGGGTCCTGGGATTAAGCCCCACATTGAGTCTCCCTCTCCCTCTGCCTCTCTCTCTTTCTGTGTCAAATAAATATATAAAGTCTTTTAATTTTTTAAAAAAAATAAAAAATAAACTGTGATAACTATTTTTAATTGAGAGGAAAATAGTATTTTTTATTTACCATTCTGATGATGTTCTTCATTCCTTTCTAAATATCTGAGTTTCCATTTAGTATCCTTTCCCTGCAGTCTAAAGAACCTCTTTTAGCATTTTGTGTAGTGTGGGCCTGCTATCAACCAGTCCTCTTAGGTGTATGTCTGTGTGTTTATAATCCGAAAGTGCCTATATTTTGCCTTCATTCTTGAAGGATATTTTTTGATGGACTTAGAATTCTATGTTGATGGATTTTTTTCTTTAAAGATTTGTTCTACTATCTTCTGGCCTCCATTGTTTTCTGAGGGTAAGTCAGTGAATCATTGTTACCCCATATATACTGAATCTTCTTTCTCTAGACACTTTCAAGGTTTTTTCTTTATTTTTCCTTTTTAGCAGTTTGACAATGATGTGTCTGGGCATGATTTTCGTTGTATTTATCTTGCCTAGAGTTTGCTGAGCTTCCTGGATTTGCAACTGCTTCTTTTTATCAACTTTGACAAATTTCAGTCACCACTCTTCAAAAATAAAACTTCCTGCCCCATTCTGTCTCCTTTCTTTCTGGAGCTACAGTTAGGTGTATTTTAGACCACTTGCTGCTATCCCACAGATCACTGTGTTTCTGTTTAAAATTTTTCCACCCTTTTATACTCTGCTTCTGTGGAGATGATTTTTATTGATATGTCTTTATATTCATTGGTCCTTTCTTCAGTTATGTGCCAATCAACTATTCCATTTAGTGAAGTGTTTTTCAGGTATATGTATTTTTTTAATTTTATCATTTTCACTTGGTTCTTTTTTACAGCTTTTACATCTTCTCTGAAATCCTCCCATCTCTTTACTCACCATATCTATCTTTTCCTGTAACTTCTTTAACATATTTTTATAGTTATTTTGAAGTTCCTGTCTGCTATTCCAACATCTGAGTCATTTGTTGATCTGTTTCTATTGACTAATTTTTCTATTGTCTATGGTTCCCCTTCTCCTGCTTCTTCATATGTTTTATAATTTTTTGTTATATACCAGATACTGCTTCTAAAATAACAGTATAAAGTATATTAAGCTAAAGTATATTAAATGTGTGCTTTTGTTAGGCAGCTCAGAGGTCTGATGTAAAGGTCTGATCAGTTTGAGCTCATTAGTAGTTGAACTAGTTTGAGGTGACATTGCAGCTTTACTCCCTCTAGCAGGGCTTTGGAACTGAAACACCAGCAGTCTATGAAAATAACTCTTTGCTTTTGATCCCAGCATCTATCTTCTAGGACAGCCAAGGTCCATTGATCTCATCAGAAAGTGTGTTATTTGTTCAGGGTGAATATTTGATTACAGTTTTAATTAGGTTTAGTTCACATATGTCTTCAAATACTTTGAAGATAAGTTCAGGTCTCTCCCTAAAGCACCATAAAGCTACTAGACTCAGGGCTGTGAAATCACAAAACTGTGAGAGGGCACAGCATGATACT
Source organism: Ailuropoda melanoleuca (assembly GCF_002007445.2). Lineage (NCBI taxonomy): Eukaryota > Metazoa > Chordata > Mammalia > Carnivora > Ursidae > Ailuropoda > Ailuropoda melanoleuca. The sequence goes on along the minus strand of NC_048223.1, from coordinate 8,238,627 downwards.
ATGGGAACTTAGAATCTCAGGGCCAGGAAACCTTAAGACCACCAGACTAAGAGGACATGACCTCAAGATGACAAAATTTGAAATTGCAAGACTGCAAAATCACCCAAGATCTCTCTGCTTTCCAGCCCTGCCTGCAGCCTCTGTTTACTCCACAGAATTTCTATGTGAGAGAATTACTAGGCAAATTTTCTTCACATTTTAGATTTTTCCATATTCAAATCCAAATGCCAACCATAGATTTGTCAAAAATTTGGCTGTTTATCCTCATCCTAGCAGAGACTCTATTTATCTAGCAGTCTTGCTCTTTTGCCCACAACTCCCCTAACCTCGGCAACGGAACCCAGGTATGAAAGTTTCCTTGGTCCTTTGCTCACCTAGAAGGACTGATCTCTTTGGGATTTAGTTATTTTAAATTTCTTTGCACCCACAGATCTCTGATGGCTTTAAAGATATAAATCATTCCTTGGCTTATCCAGTGATTTCTTTAACAGCGTTAATGAGGGTCTTTCTCACCTTCATCAGTCCAATCAGACAAAAATCTCCATCCTGTTCATTTTTGCCATAAAATGTTATGTACATTCTTCCTTACCTTTTTTTCCCACTGCCATTACCATGGAAAAGTTTCTGGAATTTGTCTTAGGATAGTGTCCTAAAATATCATCATTCATGTTTAGGTGGAGAGGATATAACCTCTGAAAGCACAAGGCTGGAGTCATGATGAGGAAGTTCATGCCCCAAGAAGTTTGGCCATCTTCAGTGATGCCAATGCCTCAGCCCAGCACTCACCCTCAGTGACCTCTCAGGGGTCTGTTATACTGGAATTTTACTTCTTTTAAGATTATTTCTGAGGAAAAGTTAAGATGGTGAAGGGGTAGGGGGACCCTGAGCTTGCCTTGTCCCTCAGACACAGCTGATAAATATCAAATCATTTTGAACAAACATAAAATCGATCTGAGGACTGAGAGAACAAAACTGCACAATTGGAGGTAGAAAAGCAGCCACATCGTGGAATGTAGGAGCTGCAGAGAGTTGATTTGGGAGAGAAAAGAACTTGGGGAGCTGTGAAGGGGAGGGAGCCCTGATCGTGGAGATAGAAGTGAGGGAGAAAGAGAGAGAGAGTGAAAGCACATGCAGAGGATTGCACAGAAGAACTGTTCCCCAAAACCATTGACTGGGAGAAGAGGAGCTGACCACCATAAGTTTTTATGAGTGTCAGAGCACAGAGTCTGAAGTTTTGGAGGTCCACACCATCACCAAGGTCATGCTTGGCTTCTGTGGTGAAGGAGGGCAGAGATCTAGGAGCAGACAGTGCGGTCTGAGGATCCACTGGGTTGCACAGGGAGACACAGTTCCCCTGCCTGGAGTGCATTTGGGAATGACAACACCGCCTCTCCAGGGACAAAAGAACTGGTGTCACCAACATGATGCCCTATTCCCAAGCACAGGAACAAAGATACCAGCTGAGGGCAGCAAATTTTGGTGCCGGGTTTTGGATGCACTTTACAATAAACTCCGAAACATTGCATGGCCGGAAGACCAATTTCTGGGACAAACTGGAACTGGCCACAGCACAGCAAGACCCTCCCCCAGAGGATTAGTGCAGGTCCTGCCCGTGCAGATCTTGGGGGAATGGGATAGGCTGGTGATGGGTATTAAGGAGGGCATGTATTGCATGGTGCACTGGGTGTTATACGCAGTAAGAATCATGGAACTTTACATCAAAAACTAGGGATGTACTGTATGGGGACTAACATAATATAATAAAAAAATTATTAAAAAATAAAAAATAATAATAAAATTTGGAATTTTGGAACCCAGCCATATGCCTGAAATAAAACACAGGAGTATTGTGCCATCCGGCAGGTGGACAGCTTGGATGCAGGCAGGGTGAAGGCAGGGATCTGGCAGAAGCTGGGGATACAAGACAGGTGATTGTATGCTCTTCTGTGAGGGCTTCCTAAAGAGTGACAGGCACAAACTTCCCACTGTAGGGATGAGAGAGCTGTTCTATGCCATTCCTCACCCATCAGCACTGATGGACCTCAATGAGTAAAACAGTACCACCCAGTGGAGGCTGGAGCCACTTATATCAAGCCCCACCCCCCTATGCCCTGCAGGTGCATCACCGCTAGGGCAAGTCAGCCTGAGAATTAGCTCAGCAGGCCCCACCCCCAGAAGACCAGCACAAACCTCTTGCCTGCACCAAGTCTACTGATCATAGAGTGATGCAAAGCTTCAGCTCTGGGAGAAGTAGAATCTAGCTTTCTTTTTTTTTTTTTTCTTTTTGGATCTAGCCACTTTCAACAAGTAGACCAAAACACACCTAGGATCTAGCTTCCTCTTTTTTTTTTTTAACCTCTCCTTAATATAGCCATTAATCTCAGGACCAGGAATACAACAGGCTTTCCTAACAATCATTAAAAACAAAAGCAAACAAACAAAACAGTAATCCAGACAGAATGACAAGACAGAGGAATTCACCCCAAAAGAAAGAACAGGAAGAAGTCATGGCCAGGAATTTAATCAATACAGATACAAATAAGATGTCTGAACCGGAATTTAAAACAATAATCATAAGGATACTAGCTGGGCTTGAGAAAAGCATAGAGGACACAAGAGAATTCCTTACTATAGAGATAAAGGAACTAAAAACTAGTCAAGCTGAAATTAAAAAAATGTTGTAACTGAGATGCAAAACTGAATGGATGCAATGACAGCAAGAATGGACAAAAGAGGAATGAATCAGTGACACAGAAGATACAATTATGGAAAATAATCAAGCTGAAGAAAAAGAGGGAAAGAAAGGTATTGAATCACGAATGTAGATTTAGGGATCTCAGTGACTCCTCAAAGTGTATTAACATTCATATTATAGGAGTCCCAGAAGAAAAAGAGAAAGAAAAGGGAGCAGAAGGTTTATTTGAGCAATTTATAGCTGAAAACTTCCCTAATCCGGGGAAGGAAACAGACATCAAAATCCAAGAAGCACAGAGAACTCCCATTAAACCCGACAAAAAACAGCCATCACCAAGACATATCATAGTCAAATTCACAAAATGCTCAGACAAGGAAAGAATCCCGAAAGCAGCAAGGGGGGAAAAAAGTCCTTAACCTACAAGAGAAGACAGATCAGGTTCAGAGCAGATCTGTCCACAGACACTTGGCAAGCCAGAAGACAGTGGCATGATATATTCAACATTCTGAATGAGAAAAATAAGCAGCCAAGAATACCGTATCCAGCAAGGCTGTCATTCAGAATAAAAAGAGAGATAGTTTCCCAGACAAATGAAAACTAAAGGAATTTGTGACCACTAAACCAGCCCTGCAAGAAATATTAAAGGGGACCATTTGAGTTGAGTGGGGGGGAGGGGGACCAAAAGCAACAAAGACTAGAAAGGAACAGAGAACATCACCAGAAACACCAACTTTATAGGTAACACAATGGCACTAAATTCATATCTATCAATAATCACTCTGAATGTAAATGGACTAAATGCTCCAATCAAAAGACATAGGGTATCAGAATGGATTAAACAAAAAAAAAACAAGACCCATCTATATGCTGCCTTTATGAGACTCACTTTGGACCTAAGGCATCTGCAGATTGAAAGTGAGGGGATGAAAAGCCAAAAGAAAGCCTGAGTAGCCATACTTATATCAGACAAACTAGATTTTAAACCAAAGACTGTAAAGAGAGATGAAGGGCATTATATCATAATTAAGGGGTTTACCCATCAAGAAGATCTAATAATTGTAAATATTTATGCCCCCAACTTGGAAGCACCCAAATATATATATTTATGTCAATTAATAACAAACATAAGGAAACTCATTGATAATAATACACTCACTGATAATAATACAATAATAGTAGGGGACTTTAACACCCCATTACAGCAATGGAAAGATCATCTAAGCATAAAATCAACAAGGAAACAATGGCTTTGAATGACACAATCAACCAGATGGACTTAACAGACATATTCAGAATACTTCATCCTAAAGCAACAGAATACATATTCTTTTCAAGTGCACACAGAACATTCTCCAGAATAGATCTCATACTGGCTCACAAATCAGCCCTAACAAGTGCAAAAAGACTGAGATAATACCATGCAATTTTCAGACCACACACTATGAAACTTGAAGTCAACCACAAGAAAAATTTTGGAAAAACCACAAATACATGGAGAATAAAGAACATCCTACTAACTAATAAATAATGAACGGGTTAACCAGGAAATTAAAGAAGAAATTTTTTTAAATACATGGAAGTAAATGAAAATGAAAACACAACAGTCCAAAACCTTTGGGATGCAGTAAACGCAGTCCTAAGAGGGAAGTATACTGCAATACAGGCCTACCTCAAGAAACAAGAAAAGTCTCAAATATACAACCTAACTTTACACCTAAAGGAACTAGAAAAGGAACAGTGAATAAAGCCTAAAGCTAGCAGAAGAAGGGTAATGAGATTAGAAGCAAACCAAAAAAACAAAACAAAACAAACAAACAGAAACAGTAGAAGAGATCATTGAAACTAAGAGCTGGTTCTTTGAAAGAATTAATAAAATTGACAAACCCCTAGCCACACTTATCAAAAAGAAAAGAGAAAAGACACAAATAAATAAAATCATGAATGAAACAGGAGAGATAACAACCAGCACCACAGAAATACAATTATAAGAGAATATTATGAAACATATATGCCAACAAACTGGGCAATCTGGAAGAAATGGACAAATTCCTACAAACATACAAACTACCAAAACTGAAACAGGAAGAAATAGAAAACTTGAACAGACCCATAACCAGCAAAAAAATTAAATCAGTAATCAAAAATCTGATAATGAACAAGAGTCAAGGGCCAGTTGGGTTCCCAGGGGAATTCTACTAGACATTTAAAGAAGAGTTAATATCTACTCTTCTCAAGCTGTTCCAAAAATAGGAATGAAAGGAAAACTTCCAAACTCATTCTACGAGGCCAGCATTACACTGATTTCAAAACCAGACAAAGACCCCACTAATGAGAATTATAGGCCAATATCCCTGATGAACATGGATGCAAAAATTCTCAACAAGATACTAGCAAATCAAATCCAACAGTATATTAAAAGAATTATCCACCACAGTCAAGTGGGATTTATTCCTGGGCTGCAGGGGTGAATCAATATTTGCAAATCAATCAGCATGATACACCACATTAATAAAAGGAAGGATAAGAACATATGATCCTCTCAATAGATGCAGAAAAAGCATTTGACAAAATACAGCATCCATTCCTGATTTAAAAAAAAAACCCTCAACAAAGTAGGGATAGGTAGAATATACCTTAACATCAGAAAAGCCATATACAAAAGACCCACGGTTAATATCATCCTCAATGGGGGGAAAACTGAAAGCTTTTTCTTTACCATCAGGAACAAGACAGGGATGTCCACTCCCACCATTACTATTTAACATAGTACTGCAAGTCTTAGACTCAGCAATCAAACCACAAAAGAAATAAAAGGCATCCAGATTGGCGAGGGAGAAATCAAACTTTCACTATTTGCAGACAACATGATACTCAATGTAGAAAAACTGAAAGACTCCACCAAAAAACTGCTAGAACTAATACATGAATTCAGCAAAGTTGCAAGATATAAAATTAATGTACAGAAATCTGTTGCATTTTCTATACACCAATAATGAAGCAGTAGAAAAAGAAATCAAGGAATTGATCTCATTTACAATTGCACCAAAAACAATAAGATATCTAGGAATAAACCTAACCAGAGAGGTAAAAGATCCGTACTCTGAAAACTATAGAACACTTAATGAAAGAAATTAAAGAGGACACAAAGAAATGGAGAAAAAAATCCATGCTCATGAGGGGATCCCTCCTACATTGTTGGTGGGAATGCAAGTTGGTACAGCCACTCTGGAAAACAGTGTGGAGGTCCCTTAAAAAGTTAAAAATTGAGCTACCCTATGATCCAGCCATTGCACTACTGGGTGTTTACCCCAAAGATACAGACGTAGTGAAGAGAAGGGCCATATGCACCCCAATGTTCATAGCAGCATTGTCCACAATAGCTAAATCGTGGAAGGAGCCGAGATGCCCTTCAACAGATGACTGGATTAAGAAGCTGTGGTCCATATATACAATGGAATATTACTCAGCTATCAGAAAGAACGAATTCTCAACATTTGCTGCAACATGGACGGCACTGGAGGAGATAATGCTAAGTGAAATAAGTCAAGCAGAGAAAGACAATTATCATATGATTTCTCTCATCTATGGAACATAAGAACTAGGAGGATCGGTAGGGGAAGAAAGGGATAAAGAAAAGGGGGGTAATCAGAAGGGGGAATGAAACATGAGAGACTATGGACT